>NC_086007.1:26572376-26732376 GCF_030014385.1 Trichomycterus rosablanca
AACAATCATCCATTAAAATTGCAGCATTTGTGTGATTTGGTAGAGGTGTATTTAAAAAATACTGTCACTGATAAATAAATATGAATAGTTTGTTGTTGGTTTGGTCCCAAGACACTAAGACATGCACAGAAATCATTTTTTAACATTATTTTCTCTGTGAGACCATTAAAGGCTTCATTCATGGACGTTTTTAGGTGTAAACGACCTCCACGACTGTTACTTCTCTGTGATTGAATGATCGGAACAGATTTTATTCCCCTAAAAAAGACAGAGATGCTTCATGGGGTGTAGAAAGTTCTATTATATCATTTCACTCTGAAGCTCGACCTCCTGGTTCCTCCTGAATAGTTCCGATATAACTGGGGCTCGTCTGACCTCATCTAATACAGACTACATGGAACCATCGTGTATGACCTGGTCAGAAAGAAAATCAAGAAATGTTACATGGAAATGTGATTATAGGGTCGGACGTTGTACAGTAATCACAAAACGAGGGCAGTGTCCACAGTCAGACAAGCTTTAACCAGCTCAGCTTGTGTATAGACTGTAGACGGAAGCACAGATTACAGTATTGTAATATTATGCGCAAGCCGTAGCATAGCGGTTAAGGTACTGGACTAATAATCAAAACATCGCTGGTTCAAGCCCCACCACTGCCAGGTTGCCACTGTTGGGCCCCTAAGCAAGGCCCTTAACCCTCGATTGCTTGGACAGTATACTGTCACAGTACAGTAAGTCGCTTTGGACTGTGCTGTGTCATTCACAACAGTCTGTAATTTAAGTACCAGCCTCGATGCCCGGCTCTTCGCTGGCTCCTATTATTACATGCTTTTATTTATGAGGCCAACACCTTTGCAGTGCCACCCAAACATCATCTGGCCAGTGGTGGTGCTCCTGTGGGGGTCTTTTCTATTAATGAATTGGGTTCTTCTCTATAATCGGTGTAGCTTATAAAAGGAATCGATGAATCCACATATCAGATGTGTTCCTAATAAAATGCTCAGTGAGGTAATGTTAAGAAAGCCAAACTATTAACCTGCACCTTTGATCTTGGCCGGCTCCTCACTTCGGGCCGCTCTGCTGTGCGGTGTAGCCGCCGGCGTGAATGCTGGGTAACAGAATGATTTGTCTGGTCTGTATGTAAACAAAGGTTTAATTAGTTCATGCTTTAATATTTACCACCCCCTCTCCGCCCGCGTGCTCCGCTCCGCTCCGTCTCTGTACTTTAACACTACTTCATCTGAACGGTTTCTGGTTCCCATGGTGACACATACGTTCGGATTCACGCTCTCGTCCGTCTCTATTTATACCGCAGGAACTCTAGAACCGCCAGAGAAAGCAGACGGAGGCTCTCGTGTTCGTGTGGAAGTATTCAGGTTATATAACCTCCAGCTGATCGGAGTTTAGATTGTAGTACACCTTCACACCTCAAACCTGTGTGTGCTTGTGTTGACAAATGTATAACACTGTTATAATCTCAGTGGGTAGCACTGTCACCTCACAGCAAGAAGGTCCGGGTCCTTTCTGTGTGGAGTTGGCACGTTCTCCCCGTGTCTGCTTGGGTTTCCTCCGGGAGCTCTGGTTTCCTCCCACAGTCCAAAGACGTGCAAGTGAGGTGAACTAGAGATACTAAAATTGTCTATGACTGTGTTTGATATTAAACTCGAACTGATGAATCTTGTGTAACGAGTAACTACCGTTCCTGTCATGAATGTAACCAAAGTGTAAAACATGACGTTAAAATTGTACTAAATAAATAAATAATCTATACTATGAAATATAATCAGTTTAAATTCTGTACATGCCCAAGTTTGACATCATGAAGACATTCCGTTGGTCCAGTGAAGTTGGGACAGTTAATAAATGCAAACAAAAACAAAAAGCAGTGATTTGTGTGCAGGTATTGAATTAAAAACAGCACAAATTAGAAATAAAAACTCAACTTGTTGGGCATCCCAACTGCGTCCGAGGCGGGTATATTTGCGTGTGCAGTCCCTCGACCCCTTCTTTTTCGCCTGTGCCTCAGTGGGCACTGCCAATTGTGCTCGCTACATGGTGCCCAGCCGTTCAGAATCGCAGCACGGATCGGTTTCATATAAGATATAATTTCACGGACAGGCGGGGGGGGATTTGGGGGGGATATGAAATAGAATAACTGTAGAATGGAAAATCAGTGTGAAGCCTGAGCTTTTTACGCTGCAATGAGAAGCTGCTCCCACCTAGTGGTGATAAGAGACAATAACACCCAAAGAGTGTTGGAAATTTAATTGCTCTTGTAGCGATTTCTAATTATTTGTTCTTTCTGTGCGGCCCGGTAATAAACGACCCACGGACTGGTACCAGTCCATGGTTTATTGTTTGTCACTTGCAACACGTACCAAAAGGAAACGTGTGCTGTGGTCTCACAAGTCCACCTTTCACATGTGGCCAAAGAGGAAAGCTGCAAATCCAGCATGTGTGATGTTAACCTGTACATCTGTGAGAGCTCCATTAATACCCGAGGCACCAACGCATTTCAGAGCAACATGTGATTCTATCTAATCGGCGTCTGTTTCGGGGACGTCCCCTCTCAGTTCACTGCCAAGCCAGCTTCGTATGAAGAGACGACAGGTGCCAGACAGGTGCCGTCTCCTCTAAAAAAGAATGTGTGGCGCATGATGAAGAACAATAATACAGAACGGAGATCCCAGACCGTCGAGCAGCTGTTTTGTATCAGGAGGAATTAAAAAATTTCACTTTCACACCTGAAACAACTGGTGCTCCCAGTTCCCAAACCATTACAGCACGCTGGTAAATGGGAATGTGATGTAACACAGTGGTGAACCTGCTCCTGTCCCATGTTTTTTGAAATGTGTAAAAACAATGAAATTTAAATGTTAGGTCTTACATTTACCAGACGCTTTTATTCAAAGCAACTTACAGTACTATGGCAGTATACTGTCCAAGCGATTGAGGGTTAAGGGCCTTGCTCAAGGGCCCAAAAGTGGCAACCTGGCAGTAGTGAGGCTTGAACCAGCAACCTTTCCATTACCAGTCCAGCAACTTAACCACTCAATTCTGTATGTATTCTGGTTTAACTGTAAGAAGGTCAAACCAGATTCGCAAATCATTGCTGTTCCAACTTTTTTGGAATTTGTGGCTGTATTTGCATATTTTCTTAAATGTAAGGACACTTAAAATGATTAAAATATTAAACATAAGCAAAGTACATTACAGAATACGCTGCTGTAGACCTATTAGAAGTAAATACACGTGTGTGTGTGTGTGTGTGTGTGTGTTACATATTGATTTTTCTGTATGTAGTTGTGATCGTTCCTTTGGTCGATGAAGATGAAGACAAGGTCTTGTCTCTAGTGATGGTGAGTCCATTACACACTCTCTCTCTCTCTCTCTCTCTCTCTCTCTCTCTCTCTCTCTCTCACACACACACATACACACACACACACACACACACACACGTACATTTTGATGTATGGAATTGATCAGTGCAGTCCACATGATCCATCATTTCTATCCCAGCACAGACAGTTGTTAGAGATTCAGCTCAAACCTTCAAGCAAATTCATTAAAAATTAATTCTCCATGACCAAAAGTATGTGGACACTTGAACGTTATACGCTTGTATGTCAACTTATTATGTCCGTTTAACGTTTCCACTTCACAGTAACAGAGCTGAGATCAGTGGACCTGTTAAACGAGTTGCCAAGTAAGCCGAATTCACTCATTCCGTATGGTTGTCCTTATACTTTTGGTCGTGTAGTGCATGTGTGATCTGCTTTCATTCTCGCTGCTCAGACGTTCTCAGATTCTTGTCTGATTTATTGTTTTATTAGAGCTCGTTAAATCTCCCAGAATCACCACGGCGTAGCTCGGACACTCTGATGTGCAGCTTTATTGAGGAACATTTCAGGCTTTTATATGTTTCCCGCTCTTATTTGTGTCAGAGTTTATGAGCGATGAGAATTTTTCATCCTCGTACTAACGAGAAGTGAGAGAGATTTAACGAGCTCGTTACGTAGTTTTACTGGATTAGCTGCAGCTGTTATGAACATTTTTATATACGGATAAAAATCGAACCTCCAGAACTCATTTCATTCAAATTAATTATTTATTATCGTCAGATTTACAGCACAAAAAGTTTAACAAGGGAAACGTTTGAACCCGGGTCTGAGTGGTGGTAGGTGCAGGAAGCAAGAAGACTGCCATACACACATTGTTTTAGAATGGCACCGGACCCACCACATCTCTGACCAGGATGAAGCATTATACTTAAATATTAATGTCATTTTATCTTCAACCCTCTAGCAAGCCAGTCTAAGACATTCTTTAGTGTCGTCATTGTGCCCTGTCGGGCACCTGGCTCTCAGTCAGTGTTCCTGTTCGTCCCAGACCACGTATTCAGGCCAAGTTTTATCCACGACGGCACAGTCAAGCTGGAACATAAAAGGGCCTTCCCCAAAGTGCTGGTGCAAATTTAAAAGCATGTAGATCATTGTATACAGAGGAGTATACACCTGATTTATACACCTGTTAGCAGTGGGTGTGGCTAAAACACCTGACATACTTCATTTCTCATCCGCCCCTCGTGCAGCCGCCTACAGTGGAAAGTAGGAACCACATTGACCCTCCCTCCCTCAGACACGGCCAGTTGCAGATACACAGCACCAAAACTCAAGAGCATGACACTGTTGGACTCTTGTGCCACCATAATTCCATGTACTGTACAAACCAGCACCATGTGCATGATGAAAGATATTAAACACAACATCCTGTATTTCAATCTTCAATGATCTTGTGATTGTGTGCAGGTCTGCTGCAAAACTCTCACACAGCAGGACGAGCAGAACCTCAGTCTCCTGGAGAAACATGTAAGATCCACACACACACACACACACACACACACACACACATCGCTGGGCTGGATTTTTCTCTTTCTCTTTCCCACAATGCCGTGGTTCTAATTTAAAGTGGAACCGGTTTCTCTCTGCTGTGTCTCAGCTTCACTTGTGTGCTTCGGAAAGGTCAAACCTGTGAGCAGAGTGGCGAGCAGTAAAAACCATGGTTCGAAGCGGTAAAACTGCATGATGCTCAGCGGCAAGAATAGCTGTACCGCCTCCCTCCATAGCAAACAACAGCACAGCAGCACAAAAGCACTTTTTACCACGTATCATGTGAAATCAGTTTTAGGAATAATCTGTCATGTAATGGTTCTGGGTCTAAACCAGTAGGAATACAGAATATACTGGTTCCTATAAATGCTGGCTGCTCATTTCACAACATCCAAGCTGTGTCAGGAGGGAAGAATACAAACTGACATTTGCGGGGCTGCATTCAATTTAAAACAGAACAAAGACCAAATACACCGACCAGGCATAACATTATTAGTTAGTGGGGGGGATATATTAGGCAGCGAGTGAACATTTTATCCTCAAAGTTGATGTTAGAAGCAGGAACAATGAGCATCTCCAAAACTGCAGCTCTTGTGGGGTGTGTCCCGGTCTGCAGTGGTCAGTATCAGTAGTGCTCCAATGAAGGAACAGTGGTAAACCGGCAGCCAAGGCTCATTGATGCACGTGGGGAACGAAGGCTGGGCCGTGTGGTCCGATCCAACAGACGAGCTCCTGTAGCTCAAACTGCTGAAGAAGTTCATGCTGGTTCTGATAGAAAGGTGTCAGAATACACAGAGCAGCACAGTTGCTGGGCTGTTTTGGCAGCAAAAGGAGGACCAACACAATATTATTATAATGTTATGCCTGATTGGTGTATTTAATATTTAAACTTCATTGGTTTTGTATACATATGCTTAATCAAGTTCCAAAAAAGTCGGGACAGGAGAATGTTTCCACTGTGTTACATCACAGTGTGCTGTAATGGTCTGGGAACTGAGGACACCAGTTATTGTTGGTGTGAAAATGGAATTTCTTCAGTACTTTTTAATAACAGGCTAGACTGGGTCGAAAAATGAAAAAATTGGCCAAACACACACACACCTCAGAAATATGGGTAGAATAAACGACACAGTTTCCCTTTAAACTTCACTAAGTACAGGATTATTTTTATATAAATTCTTCATTAAGAAGTGAGGAGATTCCTCGAGTCTTCCTCGAGTTCTGATCGGTGGATTTAGACGAGCCAGACTTATAGCTTGAATGTACTGAGGTACTGAATAGAAATAGAATAGAATTAAAGCACAGAGAGGGACTGAGTGTACAGAGCAACACAGAGCATCAGATGAGCTTCAGGCAGGGATTGTTGACCCACAGAGTGCAGCTGTGTATTAGGTGCAGCTGATAAACTGAATGATAAATGAAGTGATAGAAGAAAGAGAAAGCTAACGAAGTGACGCACGAGTGTCTGCTTCGTTACGGTGATATATAACAACGTACGACTGGATTTATATTAAGGATTTGGGCAATAACGCCCGGCCGTATTGAAATATTAGCATCGTCAAATATTGAATCAGCAGCCAGAGGAAGAAAGAGGAGACGATGGAAACGAAATTAGAACGTAATAGAAACAGAAACCCAACCAGAGAAAATAAAATGAGCTTTACGGCAGAAATAAAATCATCCAAAAGGATAGAGGATCTGAAATAAATCTTTCTCTATCTTGTTTGAACACGGTGCCACGTGAAAACCGAACGCTGAACAGTTAAAGCTCTGGTTGGGAGATGAAG
Source organism: Trichomycterus rosablanca (assembly GCF_030014385.1). Taxonomy (NCBI): domain Eukaryota; kingdom Metazoa; phylum Chordata; class Actinopteri; order Siluriformes; family Trichomycteridae; genus Trichomycterus; species Trichomycterus rosablanca. The sequence goes on from NC_086007.1 coordinate 26,579,053, forward strand.
CAGCTCAGATCAAACAAAAATCGTATTGTTTTTTAAGTCCTGACTGAATTTTCCTGTTGTGTGTAGCTCATCGTAGCCTGTAAAAGAGTTCAGACCATACAGAGGAGCTCCGTGGGGCCTGCAACTCAATCCCAGAATGCATCTCATGATACCAGCACCAGAGAGATGAAGGAGAAAGACTACAGGGAGCTGGACCGCAAGATTCTGCAGCTCTGTGGTACGGATTTACTAGTAGTTTGTTCTTGGTAGTTGATTGGATCATGCAACATGGTTCTGTGATTAGATACTACACATGCAGTATACTGTCACAGTACAGTGGGACAGTAAATTCTCCTTCTGTGTGGTCAAGGCGAGTGCTGAAGGTCCATGTGGGGCAGTTGTAGTCTAGTGGTTGAAGTACTGGACTAGTAATCGAAAGCTCACTGGTTCAATACCTACCACTGCCAGGTTACCACTGTTGGGCCCTTGAGCAAGGCCCTTAACCCTCAATTGGTGCACAACTGTAAGTCGCTTTGGATAAAAGCGTCTGCTAAATACTGAAAATGTACCTCCGCCCTGCTAGATCCAGGGTTTGGTTCCTCTTCTTGAAGTATCTTTGAACTTGGAACAGTGGGGAATCTACCCAGAGGTTGTTGTTGACCTGATAAATGTTTTCCAAGGGCTTAGAAACAACTTTCATCTAAAGCAAAGCTTTCCCAACTTTTTCAAGTGATCTAAACATCCAGTTAATCAAAATGAAATATACTTAACTAATAAAAACGGTGGCGATCTGATCCCACTGTGGTTTACAAGGTGTAGCGTGAAGTCTCCACACGGGGCCGTACGTGTACAAGTTTCTTTTTTATGTGCCTGTTAAAATTTATTTATTTACTATTATTATGTTTGTCTGCGACTCTTTTTTTGGCTCTTGGATGGGTTGCGACCCATCTAAACATCTGAAGAAGTGCAAACACCTTTAGCTTTAAGCGACTTAAGCAGGGTAGCAAAAAGAAACCAGTGCTGACCAAGAGAGACGTCTGACTTACAAAATTTGACATTTTCTGTAAAAGGAGCAATTAAAATCGAGACGATTGGTTCCGGACACAGTTAGAAAAATGGAATCCGTCACCTGGTGGTGCTGGTGTGATGGTTTGTTCTTTCTCTGTGTGTGACTGAATTATTAAAACACATGTATTACTGATACAGAGAAACACTGATGCACTGAACACTGATGTTCTAGTGAAGTGAGTCGGTCCTACACACACACACACACACACACACACACACACGTGCTGAATATAAATCAGTGTTCTATCTGATCAGTACTGCATGTCGTGTTCACTTCACTCTGTTGTGAGGATCGTTTCATTGTTTGATCGTTGACCGGCTCTCTGTGATCGTTGTGTTTGTTCTGATTGGCAGGTGAACTCTACGATTTGGACGCAGCATCACTTCAGCTCAAAGTCATCAACTATGTGAGTCACACACACACACACACACACACACACACGGTGTATATACACTCAGCGGCCGCTTGAATAGGAATGCTGTAATGAGACTGGGTAGAACATCCTCAGTTTTTATGCTGCATGGATTCCACAAGGTGTTGTAAAAATATGCTGTGAGATGTTGCTTCATGTTGAGATAAGTGCATCACATATTGCTGCAAATCCAAATGATGTTATAACGGTCGTAGTGTAGCAGCCGTGTTACAAGTAAGCTCATAAAGAGCTTTGTTGCTTTGATGAACCACACACACACACACACACACACACACACCAACTACTACGTTCTTTTACCCATTAAAAAAACATTCTCAGGGGTCTAAACTTTTGGCAGCTATGGGTAATCTTGTGTCTAATCTGGGATGGAAAATCATTCATCCATGTCAGTAGATGGATGGCTGAATGGATAGATAGATAGACAGACGGACGGACAGACAGACAGACAGATAGATAGATAGATAGATAGATAGATAGATAGATGGACGGACGGACGGACGGACGGACGGACGGACGGACGGACAGACAGACAGATTCAACTTTGTCATTGCTCAGTACAGTTACAAGGCAACAAAATGCAGTCAGCATCTACCAGAAGTGCGAATAGTACTTAACACTCACTTTCTTAATCGCTTATCCAATCAGCGTCGCAGGGGGGTGCTGGAGCCTATCCCAGCTTTTCAATGGGCGCAAGGCACACAGTAACACCCTTGACGGGGCGCCAGTCCATCGCAGGGCACACACACAAACATACACACACCCATTCACCTATAGGGCAATTCAGTATCTCCAATTATCTGTGGGAGGAAACCGGAGCTCCCGGAGGAAACCCACACCGACACGGGGAGAACATGCAAACTCCGCACAGAAAGGACCCGGACCGGATCATTGTGCAAAAAAACCCCAAAGAACATCAGTAAACCTACACATATATGGTTAGTATAATAATTATAACTATAGCTATTTACATATATGGTATTAGGTCTATATACATAGTAATATTAACATAATAATCACTGTACAACAGATATAACTGTTACTAAAGTATGTTCTGCTCTGAAGGGCAACTTACATTCAGTAAACCAGATCAGATCACGTTGAACAGATGAACTGGTGTCACTACACACAACCTGCTAATGAGCTTCTCATTAATGACCTTAATGCAAAGTGAGAACTCTAGACTACACACTTAATGGCATGGTGATAGTAGTCATGAGGAAATGATTTCTGCTTCGTCTGCATTTATTATTTTCAGTTTAGATCTTTCAGAATCTTTAGAATATTGTTTATGTGTTGGTTTTATATACCTGTTAGCATGGGGTGGCTGAAAGACCTGATATCACTAATTAGAAGTGGTGGCCACATATGTTTGGCTATATAGTGATGTTAACACGAAGTACTGTACATGTTTAGTGTAAGAATTAGACTGAATTAGGATTTCTGGGGCTGTACCGGGGCTGTACTGACGACCGGTCGATTTGACATTAGTTTCCGCAGGTTTCCGGAGGCTCTCAGCGTTTCGCATCAGTATTCTATAGTTCGGTTCCCTTGTGTGTCTCAAGGCCACATTACCATAAAACCTTATCAGTGTTTATACAGATTCCAGCATTATTCAGAGAGATTCACCCTCTCGCGTCCTCTAGGTTTTCGGTTCATGCGTCAGATTTTGCTTTTTTAAGGAACCGCCGGTCTTCAAACTGCATCTCGAGGCTGTTTGTACAAGGACGTTTCCAGCATCGGTCAAAAACACACTGATGCCTTTCATTTCATGAAGAGCTCTGATGCTCTGATGAACCACACACACACACACACACACACACACACACACACACACTGACTACTACATTTTAGGGTCTAGACTGTTGGCAGCTCTGGTTAATATTGCGTCTAATCAGAGATAGAGAATCATTTAGTCATGTCAGTAAATAGAGAGATTTGACTTTATTGTCATTGCTCAGTACAGTTACGAGGCAGCGAGATGCAGCTAACATCTACCAGAAGTGCAAATAGTAGCACTATACGAAAAAAATCCCAAAGAACATCAGTAAACTTACATATATATGATTAGTATAATAATTATTACTATAGATATTTACATATATGGTATTGGGTCTATTTACATAGTAATATATACATAATTATAAGAAGAAGAAGCATAAGCATAGGAATGGTACTATGTATGATAATAATAATAACAATAATAATAGTAATATGAAAAATAAGTAACTATACATAGGGTCTTAATGAGTGTATAACTGTGCAGATATGTGTAAGGTATATGTGCAGGTGCAAATAATAATAAATGATAATAATTAATAAATAATAGGTCCAGTATGTAGTCCAGGGTGTTAGTGGTGTTGACGGTGTAATGTTGAGTTCAGCAAGGTGATTGAGGTTATCAAGGGTATCAGCTCTCATCCAGAACCGTCCAGTCCAGCATCAAACATCTGTCTTCCTTCTGCATTATTAATCCTGGACTAAACCAGGTTATAGAGAGGCTACGAACCTGTCCGGGGTTTGTTTTGGTGTATTTATGCATCTTCTACATCAAAATTTAAGCTGAATATGAGGATCTCTTGACTGGCAGTGTCCCAATCCACATTGTTCTTTGCTAAACACATGACAAATCAGTACAGCACCATTATTAGGATGGTACTAGACGAGTGATCAGAGGGCCTCTGGTTCACCCCTTACACTATAGGATAGGATAAATGTTTGCTAAATGCAGTAAATCTAAGGTTGAACCCTTGATGCACAATTCCACAGCCGTTCTACTGCCATCTATAGGCAGTGCATGGTAATACACTGACCACCCACATTATACAGCTCTGTAACAGCAGCACGGTGTTTTAATAATGTAATCCTTCACATTTATGTCATTTAGTGGACACTTATCCAAGTGTGACTGAATACAACACAAGAAATTGAAGGTTAAGGGCCTTGCCCAGGGGCCACACAGTGCTAACTTTGCAGTGATGGGGTTTCTGATCACTAGTCCTACACACTAACCACTAAACTACCACTGACACTGAAGTCATATAGACACATTAGTGATTCATTTCGTTTTTATCAACCACTGACATCCTGGTCAGGGTCGCAGTTCCACCTGGGCAGGAAATAGAATTATGTTGTACAGTATCCCAGCTTGTTTGGAAGCTGGGGTCAGAGCACAGGGTCAGCCAATCTACGGCGCCAATCTAGAGGGTTAAGGGCCTTGCTCAAAGGCCCAACAGTGGCTGCATGGCAGAGCTGGGATTCGAACTCTCAACCTTTCAGTTGATAGCCCAAAGCCCTACCCACTCTGCTACCGCTGTCCCTAAATCTAAACAGGGCGCCGAGCCATCGCAGGATTTGGTTTGATTGGTGTGTAAACAGGAAGCGATGTTTATGAAGAGATAACTGCGGGCTCACAGCAGCTCTAACAGCGTTACGTCTGATTTTCCGTGTTTGATCACAGATCGGATTTGCCAGCAGCTCTCCGCCTGCCTCGCTCTGATCATGGCAGATTCCTCAACGCCGACTGATGTGAAAATGACTGTTTGTTTTGAGCCACAGATCATCCTCTGACTCCTCTTCTGTTCTCTGGGTTCTGTTGCGGATCGTTTTAAACGAGGCCAGATTTGCAGCACTGATAAATTATTTTGGTGATGTTGTTGGTCTGATCCTGCCCCGAGGCCTGGCTTTGTATTTATTCCTCCCTCCTTCTTTTGCATCCAGTTCTTTTGTATTTCTTCTCCTTCACACAGAGTTTGTATTGATTCCTGGTGTGAGTTTATTATTCCCTGCAGGCATTCACAAATATAGATGTGCTGCTTTCTGCTGGATCCAGTAGTGCTGGGATTACAGCTGTAATACTGAATTTCAAAGCGTTTAGAAGTGCTTCAGGGTGTTGATGAATCTGAACTGTTTTGTGTAGATGATAATCGACAAAACCCGACTTTAATTTGTGATTTTAGTTTATAGAATCTGCTGAATTCTGTGCTGACTTAAAATTTTACGCTATTGACCTTCAAAGCCCTAGATTATTTAGCTTATGCATCTGTAGATCTCCTAAAGCAGTATAGCCTGTGAGTGAAGGATGGACGGATTGATTGCTGGATGGATAAATGATGAAGTGATTGTGTTTCTCTCTGTCCTACAGTTGCAGAAGGAAACTCAGTCTCAGTGCTGCTGTCTGCTGCTGGTTTCTGAAGATAATCATAAACTCTTCTGTCAGGTGTGCGCACAAACCCAAACACACACGCTTATCCAACGTCCATCTCATGCTTGTATTAAAAGGTCTCACAAATATAAGATTAACTGTAGGCTGCAGGATCCCTAAAGATTTAAGAACCATTTCACATGTGTCGATAATCAAGTGTTACAAGTGTGATGGTGTGGAAGTGCTTTGCTGCTTCAGGACCTGGAGGACTTGTAGTTATTAAGGAAACATTGACTCTATTAAAAGATACATGAAATGGCGCCCGGGTGGCGCAGCGGGATAATACGCTAGCTCACCAGCGCTGGGATTCTGCCCTCCCTGAGCAGGCGCATTTGACCTCTGGTCTGCTGGGTGGAAAAACACCAGACTATTAAGGGCTGGGGTTATCAACGCTGTGTAAGGACCTTGGTCGCAGAGATCGGGTCTCACGCGCAAATCCACTGAAGTGTGGGGGAATAAGGGGGGATTGGTGGACTGGTGGAGACCCTCCCCAGCAGTGGATTGGCTATGCTAAATTGGGACAGAAAGGGGGAGAAATGCATAAAAAAGATACGTGTGGTCATCCGTCTTTGAGCTGTAGTTGGGTTCTGCAGCAGAACAACGATCTGAAGTACTGCATTTGAGATGCTGAAACATGCAGTCCATGTCTGATACCCAGCTGTGTTCGCTTGAAACACCACATCCAGGCGAAAAGTTGGAATCTCAGCAAAGCCAGCGACCTGGCCTGGGTGTCCACACAGGCACACTTAGCTGTGTTTTAAAAATATAGCTGTGTTTGTGGGAGGGAAGGTCAGAAGACATCTCTTCCTGCTGTTGCTGCAATTTGGGATCTCTGTGACTGGTCCAAACCCCTGTGTAAGTTTTTTTGGGGGGTGGGGGTTATATAAGAAGCAGGTTGAATGGTTCAAGTCAAATTTATTTTGTATAGCGCTTTTTACAATAGACGTTGTCCTAAAGCAAAATCCAGCAGAATCCAGGACCAACAGACCAAAAACTTCCTGCTGAGCAGCGAAGGGCGACGGTGGCAGGAAGAACTACAGGAAAAATGACAGGACAAATCCTTGGCACAAATCATACATATACTAAATTAAATTAAACTAAAAGTTATAACTAGCAAAAATAATAATAATAATAAACAATTATTCTGTCCAGTCTGTAATCGAGTTCGCAGTGAGTGCAAACGTGCCAGGTTCCTGCCATATCTAGCAGGAGCAGCACTGTTGGCACAGCAGTCTCGACTTGCAGGCTCCAGCCTCGGGTGGGCAAACAGGTTCCTGTCAGAACCACCCCGGGGTAAAAACAGAAAATGTAGTTAAAATGTGAAATCATTAAGAGTAAAATGTCAGTTTTGCAGAAAGTAGCGAGAGACTCCTGCACCCCTCATTATTACAGCATAAATATATGGGAGAGCTGGCAGGTAATACAGTCAAGGGTTGTGTGGTGATCTGGCTGTTCCTGATTAGATTAAGGGTTTGCAATTGGGAATTGGAAATGACCAGGTTGAGAGATAAAGGGGGTAAAAACAAATACAATGTTAACGAATATGTAGTGCTATATAAACGTGTGTGTGTGTCCAGGTGGTTGGAGATAAAGTTCTGGAGGAGGAGCTCAGCTTCCCTGTAAGTTCCTGTATAATTTATGTGTATAATGTACATGCTTAGTGCTGATGCATGCAGTGTTGGTGCCTCACATCTCCAGGGAACCAGGTTTCATTCTGAGCTCAGATACTCAGATACCCGCTGTCATATTTTCTCCATGACTATGTTTCCTTTAAGCACTATAGTTTGGTTTCCTACCTTCTGAAGCATGTTATTAGGTATAATGTATACCCTCATTACACCAGGATATAAGTGAATGTGTGTAGGTGTGTGTAGGTGTGTGTGTTTCTCCCTTGAACTCATCCTTGCTTTTGTGCAGCTCATTTTCGGCCGTTTCGGTCAGGTAGTGGAGAAGAAAAAATCCATCACACTACAGGATGTGAGCCAGGTACGTCACACACTATATACTTACAGCAACAACTCCATATTAAAGCTCATGTTTTTTAAACAAGGCGTCCCAACATCATGTTTCTTTGTATGTTTCAGGAGGAAAGTAGGCAGTTGAGCAGTATGTTGGGGTTCGAAGCGAACTCCATGCTGTGTGTCCCCGTGGTCAGCCAGGCCACTGCCCAGGTGGTGGCGCTGGCGTGTACCTTCAACAAGAAAGGAGGACAGAAGTAAGAATGTAGATAGATAGATAGATAGATAGATAGATAGATAGATAGATAGATAGATAGATAGATAGATAGATAGATAGATTCACAGTATACTAACAAGTACCTGCATAATAATTACAACAACAATGACACGCTACAACAACAGGGCCTGTGGGTACATGTGGAGATGTAATTTGGTATACGCTGTAAAGTTGGTATAAATTGTAAAGTATAAATTATAATGAACGTAGACTCAACATGCAGATTACGAACGGCATAATAAGACTTTTATATGTGAGATTTTGTCTGACGAGATTACAACTCTTTGGGCAGTAAAGTAAACAACATGTCTGGTGGAAAAACAGGCTCTGTAAATCATCTGGTTGACACCATCCAACAGTTAAACGTGGTGGTGGTAGCATCATGCTATGGTGATGCTTCTCATTGGCAGGGACAGGAAGACAGGCAGCCAATTGCAGGATCATTTTTAAAGAAAAGCTTTTCCAGAGCGCATGCAAACTAAGACCAGGTGACCTTTCAACACGACAATGACCTGAAGCATACAGCCACAACAACACTGAATTGCCCCTAAAATGTCCTTGAGTGGGCCAGCTAGAGCCCATCTGTGGAGAGACCTGAATGGGATAAACCGCCCAAATCCAGATACAGAGCCTGTAGGGACATTCAAGAAGACTTGCAGCTGTAATTAATGTCAAGGGGCTTTAACAGAGTAGTAAGTAAAGGGTCTGAATACTTCTGTGAATGAGAGATTTGTTTAAGAAGGTGTTTTCGCTTTGTCATTCTGGGTTAAAGTGTTAATTGTGTAAATTGACGGTAAATGGTGAGTCTATACATTCAAATTCGAATCCAGAACATAATAAAGTGCAAAAACATGAAAAACACCCCCAAAAATGTGCATGACTGTTTCTATTCTGTAGCACTGGTGTATGTGAGGGTGACGGATCTATTAGATGCTGGGCTGATGGGTAGTTCCTCGTTATTCACATAAGTCTATATTATGAATAGATTCTTAAACAACTGTGTATATAACAGTAAAATATATGAACAATGTATAAAAGAAATGATCGATGTTGATCTTGTTTCGCTCTGTAGGTACTCGGCAGCAGATGAACACATGATTCAGCACTGTTTCTGTTACACCTCTACAGTGCTCACCAGCACCCTCGCCTTCCAGAAAGAACAGAAACTCAAGTTCGAGTGTCAGGTACAAAGAATGAACGAATGAGTGTTTGTTGAAAGTCATGAATGGATGAATAAATGACAGAAGGAATGATTGGATGGATGAATAAATGAATGAATAATTGATTAATGGGTGTATTAATGTAAGAATGAATGAGTGAGTGGATGGATGGTGATAGTAAATAAGAGAGTCAGTTGATGGTATTTCCTGTATCTGTAGAATGAACTATCTATGAAAACATGAACTGATGAAGTACTGAATCTCATAGGTCCTTAAAGTGCTCATCATGATTTCCCACAATCCCTGGTGAAACGGCTGAGTGCACTTCCATTATCCATTTGCACCAGCGTCTGCACTCCTATTGATTTTTATATGCATTTATCTAAAGGAAGATGCTCAACTTTACAAAATCCTTTGGCTGGTGCTTCACATACATACTTAGAACTGAACCTAGATGAAAGCAGCTTAATTCGTTTTCACTTTGCTGGCTCCGCCCACTTTTTAAAGGCCAGGTAACACCAGGTATACAAAATTTTATCACCTAGTCAGTTCGTAGTGCTGCATTGCTGGTGTCAGCTTGTAAGATATTCTACAATTTGCATCGTTTTATAGGATTATGTTTTGATTGATAAATACGAAGATCTTTTATTAAGAGCAGATTTCGTGTGGTGCTGTTGCGTATAACCTGTATTATTGTGTCTCGTATGCAGGCTCTGCTTCAGGTGGCTAAAAATCTGTTCACCCACCTCGGTGAGTTAAGCTGAAGTATTTTTACTGCTTATTCTGGGGTCTAAAGACTTAAGTTTCAAAGTGTCGGGCCTCCAGCGGGCACAGTTGGCTGTGTTTGAGGAAGGGAGGGAGGGTTGGGAGGGACGGTTGGTGGGGTTTCTCATTGCTGCTGTGAATGCGACCTCTGCTGGATCGGGGGTGCAAGGAATTGGAAGAGGGACAAATGTCCTGGTAGAAAAACATCTTGGTCTGGTTTATGGTTATGGTGTGTGTCTGACCCTGACCAGATAATTATTTACATTTTATTGTTAGAATTTGATGAGGATGTTTCCTCTAATGAGCGATTGTCTCTGTGTTCTAGATGATGTATCAGTTTTACTGCAGGAGATCATCGTGGAGGCCAGAAACCTGAGCAACGCTGAGATGTGAGTCCATGATTTTGATAGATAGATAGAGTAAGTAGAGTGTAGTGAATGTACAATGTGCATATATACAATATATAATATACGGTATGCAAAAAAGTGTGTGCAAATTGTGCATCTGGTATAATAATAATATGAGCAGTAGTGTATCTATTCTTATAAACAATATATACAGATATATAAGTTTAAATGTAGCTATAAAGATAAAGACATCATTATAGATATAATTATATACAATAGGAGCAATAATATACACCGACAGCGAGACATTAGACAGCGAGTGAACATTTTATCCTCAAAGTTGATGTTAGAAGCAGGAAAAATGGACGAGCGTGAGGATCTGAGCGAGTTTAATGAGGACCAAATTGTGATGGCAGGATTGGCTGTTTGGATATAGGGGTTAAGGATGAAGCCCTACTCCGTCTGAAGTTCAGGGTATTTCTTTCCTTGTTCCAGTGTTTCTGTGTGGAATCACACCCTGGAGACAAAAAACAGTAAATTTGGTGTTAATATAAATGTAGATTAATGTACTTTGTGTCTCCGTGTAGCCGGTTCCCTCTGTTTCAGTCAGAATTAATAGAATTATTAATATTTAATCCCATGTGAATCTGATACAGCAGTATAAAGACTCACATCAGAACCAGACTTGAGAGCGATTTTTTGGTTTTTAATCCAGTCTGTTCCACATTCTACCCACCAGCACTCTCGCACCAACATGATAAGGAGATGAAGTCTTTTGATGATGAACCCTGATGGTTTCTCCCACAGCACCACTTACATCATGTATTATTAATATTCTACCCTCTCACACACTCGAACCCTCCAGCGCTCTATTACACCAGCGCCACCCACCCGGCATCTACACGGACGTGATTGGCTATGCCTAGAACCACGTGTTTCCTTCCCAGTGGAACTGGAACCAAGAAGTTTATACAATACACATCAAAGCTCTACGTACTGTATATACAGGCTGATACAAAAGTTAGTGCACTCCTGGTCAAATTCTCTTTTTGGCTGCTCCTGTGTTTAGGGGTCAAGTTCACCTCTCGTTTGCTAGGCTTGCCCCCCAAACCCAAGCATATCTATTCAGGGTTTGAATGGAGTTGAAGTATTTACTGCTGTCAGATTCATGCTTTGTTCAGTGAGATTCATATACTGAATTCAGCTTATATACTGAAGTAAACAAAGAAATACAAAAGCGATGTGATGTACAAATTGTTTTGCACTTTTAAGATTCCATGTTTTGTTTAGATTGTAATTGTGCAGAGTACTAGAACAGAGCCAATGAAATGTGGTAGCATCTAACCAGAAGATTAGAACCAGCTAGAGCTTAATTACATATAATACAGTAAAGTGCAGAAGTGACCAGATAAGTGAATTAAAGAGACATAAGTTTAAGAATATTAAACAGATAATGCAGATTGTACAGCGGATAGACTCGTATATAATTACAGAGTGATGAAAGGTGAATAAAAGTGGCTAAATAAATGGGTAATGAATGAAAATAAATAAAGTAGAGTATATAAGTATAGCAGATATACATTATATAGATTATACAGATATATACATTATTGTTTGTGCTGGTGTAAATGGTGCAGTAGTGCCATGTGCAAATTTGCAAATACTGATGGTATATTTCACAGAATACCATGTTTTTGTCTGTTTGCTCTCTTCTTTTTTAGTTGTTCGGTGTTTCTGTTGGACCGTATGAGCCATGAACTGGTGGCTAAAGTGTTTGATGGAGGAGTGGTGAATGATGACGAGGTAAATTGTAATTGTGTGTGTGGGTAGAATTATATATTTATATGATTTAGAATTTAGTCATTCCCTGTTACAATTCCGCCACCCCATGCTGGCTGAGGAGAGCCTCAGGCTATCACCCACCCCCTCCAAACCTGTGTAAAGTCGTTGGCGGAGAGTCACATGACGGGTTACCTGTCTGACCTTACGCCCCTCAGACACGTCCAATTGTGTTTACTGAGCAGCCGGGACTCGAACTTAGAAGCTCAAATTAGTTAGCATATTAACCTACCGCACTAACTTATTGTGCGCTTTGATGACTTTGACTTTATAAAAGGGGGGGGAATTTAAAATAGAATAGATTTTTTCGCTGCAACGAGACGCTGCTCCCACCTAGTGGTGATTGGGGACAATAACACCCGAAGAGTATTGGAAAGTTAATTGCTCTTGTAACAATCTCCAATTATTTATTCTTTCTGTGCAGTCCGGTAATAAATGACCGGTCCGTGACCCGTGGTTGAGATCTGAGTTTGAATGTCAGTTGTGCTAATGACCAGCCGGGTGTCTACCGGATTGTCTACGGCTCTCCTCAGTTGGAGGTGGGGGCGACAGCCACAAGGTTGTAATTGGATCTGCCTAGATTAAGTAAGGATGGATGGATGGGAGTAATTGTATATCATCATTATTGTGTGTTCATGTGTTTGTTTCTGTTCCTGATCCTAAACAGAAGGAGTTCCGCATCCCAGCGGATCAGGGAATCGCCGGGCACGTCGCCACCACGGGCAAGATCCTCAACATTAAGGATGCGTACTCACACCCGCTGTTCTACCGCGGTGTGGATGACAGTACGGGGTTTCGAACCCGCAACATCCTCTGTTTCCCCATCAAGGATGAAAACGGAGGTATGAAACATAATGTTTACTAGAAACAATTATGACAAAGTTTCTTTTTATTTCTCTTAAAAAAATAAAATAAAATACTGTATATGTGATTATATTTTATTCATGTAAATAATGAACGCCCTTTTATTTCTGAGGTAGGTACAAACTATGCGAAACAATTTTGAATTAAGCCCAATTTGGCTGAAAAAAGCCGAATCTGGCAACCAGAAAGTGAATATCGATTCATTTTACATGTCAGATCGATTTGAATCGTGGAATTTTTTAATCGGTTATTAACCGTCTTGTGGTGCATCGTTACATCCCTAATATTTACTGATTTAAAAGCGTTTTGCTCACCCAGGTTTCACTTAGCTGTTTATTAGTTATATTTTATCTTGTTCTATTACTTTTATGAGTCTCTGCAGTGGAGACACATCTAACACCTCTCGAATTTACATAAAAATCGGTCCTGATATTAAAATAAACTGGTAGTTATGCTCAATTTTGGCTCAATATTAGCATTAAGAGTGTAAACGAGTTTCTTTTAATCAGGCGTATATACACAGATTTCGTCTGTGTGGGTGTGTTATCGTCTAGAACGTCTGAGAGACGTTTGAGGACAGGCTGAAGAGATTCCAGCTGTTTGTGGTTGAGATATTTAGGATGATTTTAATGCCATCACATTAACCGGAGTGTTTGCACTGATTTGGATGAAGTCAGTGTGTGTTCGTGTAGTTTGACGAGACTCCTGCTGTTTCTACTTGTGTTTGAATACTCAGTAATTACCCTCCAGGCTTTTAAAAGTATGTTTCTTCATGTAGAAACTCATTACGCTTTGTCTTTAAACTCAAATTAAGGATATATGCCGACAGGAAGCTGATTTGACCGTGAACGGTTTCACCTGCGTTCCAGCAGCCCCCACTTCCAGTTCTGATCTGTATTAATAACATCCTCTCTTCATCTCCTTCCTCAGATGTGATCGGGGTTGCCGAGCTGGTGAATAAGACTAACGGGCCATGGTTCAACAGATTTGATGAGGATCTGGCAACCGCTTTCTCCATCTACTGCGGGATCAGCATCGCCCATGTAAGCAAGATGAAGCACAGAGGAACCAATTATTCCATCTTAATTATCTATCGAGCATTCGAGCACGAGGAAAATCAGTCAGAACAGGTTTCTGAGGGCACGGGGAACGATTCCTCCGCAACAAGTATTCACTTTTAATCATGAATAAAGAAATTAATCATAGAAAAATGTATTAAATTATTTAGAGACCCAAAAATACAAGCGTGAGTGCTAATAATTTGCTCTTTGGGGTTTCATTTTGACCGTCTCCTCCCTCCATTTACAAATCCTTACACATTTCCATAGGATTAAAGTCTGGAGATCGACTGGACCAAGCAGAAACCATCCTGGAGTTCTTGTGACTGCATGTTTGGTCTTATATGAATATATATCTTCATATATATCTTATATGAAACGGTCCATGGTCCAGAAAAGGTTGGGGGCCGCTGCATTAGACCACTGCACCACTGGAGTTTGGTCATCTTGTTAAAACGTCCGGATTTAGTTGCTCGTTCTATGAGATAAAATTCTCCCCAGATGTGTCCCCATACTTTTACTTTATTCCATTTCCTTTGGTGATGTGTAGTGCTTCAGCAGCATTGGTAAAGACAACTGCAGCTCCATATTATGATGCTCCCACCACTGTACCAAATGAGATTCTAAGAAACGTTGTATAAAATTTAGGAGAAAGGGGGCAAGGGGAGGCATTTAGGGGTTTAGGGCCTTGCTCAAGGGCCCAACAGTGTCAGCCTGGCGATGGCATGGCTTGAACCAGCAACCTTCCAATTACTAGTCCGATACCTTAACCATTGAGCTTCCATTTACCTTCCTCTTTACCTACCTCTGGGTGGATTTGATATTTAAAAGTTTCCCATGATTTCATTCAGAAGAATAAAGCCACGCCACAGGTACGCTTTAAAAGCATTTTACTCAGGTGTAGCAAGTAACTTTGATAAGGGGCAGGGAATGCTTTGAAGTGCAGATCAAAAAGAACTGCCTCCACCACCCCCTGTTGGCCCATATAGGTATGACAGGTGGGTCAATACAAGCACAACTTAAATGTATTCATTTGTCCCTTGTATTTGACATACACTTTTTTGTTAATACGTATCAGTCAGGTATAAATAGGTAGCACATGATGACATGTATGAACTGGTAAGGACAGGTATAGACAGGTATGAACTGGTTCGGACAGGTAAGGAATCTAAACAACGCATTGTTGTTTTGTTTTTGTCCCTGTGTCGTTCCTCTGTAGTCCCTGCTGTATAAGAAGGTGCACGAGGCTCAGTTCCGCAGTCACCTGGCCAACGAGATGATGATGTACCACATGAAAGTCTCGGAGGAAGAAGGGACCCGACTGCTGGTGCGCGGCATCGAACCCGTACAGGCCCTGCACCCCGACTTCTCCCAGTTCACCTACACGCCCCGCTCTCTACCCGACGACACCACGCCCATGGTGAGACAGACAGAGTGTGTGTTTATGATTCGATTGTTCGCTGGTTGTTCTGGTTTCATCGTTCTCTGTGTTGATGTGTCTGTAGGGTATACTGAGCATGTTCGAGGACATGGGATTTATAAACACCTATAAGATCGACCTGCACACTCTGGCCAGGTAAACCCACCGCAATGTCCATCAGGCTCAGACCTGTGTTACTGTGTCTCAGTCTGGGAGCTCACTGTCCAGCCAAAAATACAACAAATTCACTGTGAAAATGCTTTTTTTTTAAATTATTATTTCTTTATTACTCTGCAGTTTTAAAGGCAAACAGATTGGGGGCAAATACTTTTTCACTCAAGAATCATCTATTTCAGGGTTTTTCAAACCTTTCAAGACTCCACAAGGGGGCGTTCGCGTACAAGTTGATTTAATTATTATTATTTTTCTCTGTGACCCATTTCTTTTGGCTCGCGACCCTGATCTATTTGATGGATGCATAAATAGTGGTAACAACACACACACCAGTCTTTGAGAACATGTTAAAGCTCGTTTCAAAACGTTGTTTAATAGTATCAAACTGGAGGAGGTACAAAGTCTCTGGGACTCAACCGAACCACAATAAAACTCCACATAAATAACCAGGAGCAGATTAGATTTTCCTCGTTTATGCCACTTTTACATTGTGTTACACTGTGTGTGATGTGAACACACTGAATATTGTGTGTGTGTATGTGTGTGTGTGTGTGTGTGTGTGTAGGTTCTGTTTGATGGTGAAGAAAGGTTACAGGGATCCTCCGTACCATAACTGGATGCACGCGTTCTCTGTTTCACACTTCTGTTACCTGCTCTACAAGAACCTGGAACTCAGCAACTACCTCGAGTACTAACACACACACACACACACACACTCTCTCTCTCTGTCATACATATATACACACACACACACACTCATACACATACACCACACATGTATATATACATTCATACACACACACAAACACACTTTCTATCTCTCTCATACATACACACTCAAACATTTATGCACACATATATACAGTGTATCACAAAAGTGAGTACACCCCTCACATTTCTGCAAATATTTTATTATATCTATTCATGGGACAACACTATAGAAATAAAACTTGGATATAACTTAGAGTAGTCAGTGTACAACTTGTATAGCAGTGTAGATTTACTGTCTTCTGAAAATAACTCAACACACAGCCATTAATGTCTAAATGGCTGGCAACATAAGTGAGTACACCCCACAGTGAACATGTCCAAATTGTGCCCAAAGTGTCAATATTTTGTGTGACCACCATTATTATCCAGCACTGCCTTAACCCTCCTGGGCATGGAATTCACCAGAGCTGCACAGGTTGCTACTGGAATCCTCTTCCACTCCTTCATGATGACATCACGGAGCTGGTGGATGTTAGACACCTTGAACTCCTCCACCTTCCACTTGAGGATGCGCCACAGGTGCTCAATTGGGTTTAGTCCATCACCTTTACCTTCAGCTTCCTCAGCAAGGCAGTTGTCATCTTGGAGGTTGTGTTTGGGGTCGTTGTCCTGTTGGAAAACTGCCATGAGGCCCAGTTTTCGAAGGGAGGGGATCATGCTCTGTTTCAGAATGTCACAGTACATGTTGGAATTCATGTTTCCCTCAATGAACTGCAGCTCCCCAGTGCCAGCAACACTCATGCAGCCCAAGACCATGATGCTACCACCACCATGCTTGACTGTAGGCAAGATACAGTTGTCTTGGTACTTCTCACCAGGGCGCCGCCACACATGCTGGACACCATCTGAGCCAAACAAGTTTATCTTGGTCTCGTCAGACCACAGGGCATTCCAGTAATCCATGTTCTTGGACTGCTTGTCTTCAGCAAACTGTTTGCGGGCTTTCTTGTGCGTCAGCTTCCTTCTGGGATGACGACCATGCAGACCGAGTTGATGCAGTGTGCGGCGTATGGTCTGAGCACTGACAGGCTGACCTCCCACGTCTTCAACCTCTGCAGCAATGCTGGCAGCACTCATGTGTCTATTTTTTAAAGCCAAACTCTGGATATGACGTCGAACACGTGGACTCAACTTCTTTGGTCGACCCTGGCGAAGCCTGTTCCGAGTGGAACCTGTCCTGGAAAACCGCTGTATGACCTTGGCCACCATGCTGTAGCTCAGTTTCAGGGTGTTAGCAATCTTCTTATAGCCCAGGCCATCTTTGTGGAGAGCAACAATTCTATTTCTCACATCCTCAGAGAGTTTTTTGCCATGAGGTGCCATGTTGAATATCCAGTGGCCAGTATGAGAGAATTGTACCCAAAACACCAAATTTAACAGCCCTGCTCCCCATTTACACCTGGGACCTTGACACATGACACCAGGGAGGGACAACGACACATTTGGGCACAATTTGGACATGTTCACTGTGGGGTGTACTCACTTATGTTGCCAGCTATTTAGACATGAATGGCTGTGTGTTGAGTTATTTTCAGAAGACAGTAAATCTACACTGCTATACAAGCTGTACACTGACTACTCTAAGTTATATCCAAGTTTCATGTCTATAGTGTTGTCCCATGAAAAGATATAATGAAATATTTGCAGAAATGTGAGGGGTGTACTCACTTTTGTGATACACTGTACATTCATACACAGACACACTTATACACACTCATATACACCCGTACACATAAATACACACACTCATACACACCCGTACACATAAATACACACACTCATACACACCCGTACACATAAATACACACACTCATACACACTCGTACACATAAATACACACAGACACACACACACACTCATACACTTGCACGTATATACACATATACATACATACACACATACACATACTGTATATGCAAACATATATACATTCATACACAGATATACACACTCACACAGATACACACACACACACACACACACACACTCATACACACACATATATACATTTATACACAGATATACACATACACACGATGTACACATCGATGCACACATATATACAGTACGTTCATACACATACTGCATATACACACACACACATACACTCACATAGACACACACAGACACACATACACACTCTCTCTCATGCATGTATACACACATACACACTCGTACACATACATGCACACATATACTTCATACACACACACACACATATACACTCACATAGACCCACACACTCTCTCTCATGCATGTATACACACATACACACTCGTGTACATAAATGCACAAATATATACATACACAGATATACACACTCACATATATATACATCACACACACACACTCTCATACATATATACACTAATACACACTCATACACATAAATATGCACAAAAAGGACAGTTGTAACCTAGCGGTTAAGGTATTGACTGGACTAGTAATCGAAAGGTCACTGGTTCAAGTCCCACCACTGCAAGGTCATAATACGTCATAATAGAAACATCATAGAAGGCGTGTACACAGACTTATAGTGGATCTGGCAACTCTCACTACAGTTGAAATACAATAATTCACAGCTCGACTCTTTCATACAGGGAATAACTTCCATCTACAATGTGTTTCTTTAATGAGGCAATTTTATGTTCAGCATCACCTCACAAAGCTACTTCATTAAGTTCCACTGAGCGATGAGACCAGTGGAGCACGTAGAACCATCTCCCACACTACCACTACTTCTAGTATGACACCTCTGGTTTTAGTTATAACCTTATATATATATATATATATATATATATATATATATATATATACGTATATATATACAGTGTATCACAAAAGTGAGTACACCCCTCACATTTCTGCAGATATTTAAGTATATCTTTTCATGGGACAACACTGACAAAATGACACTTTGACACAATGAAAAGTAGTCTGTGTGCAGCTTATATAACAGTGTAAATTTATTCTTCCCTCAAAATAACTCAATATACAGCCATTAATGTCTAAACCACCGGCAACAAAAGTGAGTACACCCCTTAGTGAAAGTTCCTGAAGTGTCAATATTTTGTGTGGCCACCATTATTTCCCAGAACTGCCTTAACTCTCCTGGGCATGGAGTTTACCAGAGCTTCACAGGTTGCCACTGGAATGCTTTTCCACTCCTCCATGACGATATCACGGAGCTGGTGGATATTCGAGACTTTGCGCTCCTCCACCTTCCGCTTGAGGATGCCCCAAAGATGTTCTATTGGGTTTAGGTCTGGAGACATGCTTGGCCAGTCCATCACCTTTACCCTCAGCCTCTTCAATAAAGCAGTGGTCGTCTTAGAGGTGTGTTTGGGGTCATTATCATGCTGGAACACTGCCCTGCGACCCAGTTTCCGGAGGGAGGGGATCATGCTCTGCTTCAGTATTTCACAGTACATATTGGAGTTCATGTGTCCCTCAATGAAATGTAACTCCCCAACACCTGCTGCACTCATGCAGCCCCAGACCATGGCATTCCCACCACCATGCTTGACTGTAGGCATGACACACTTATCTTTGTACTCCTCAACTGATTGCCGCCACACATGCTTGAGACCATCTGAACCAAACAAATTAATCTTGGTCTCATCAGACCATAGGACATGGTTCCAGTAATCCATGTCCTTTGTTGACATGTCTTCAGCAAACTGTTTGCGGGCTTTCTTGTGTAGAGACTTCAGAAGAGGCTTCCTTCTGGGGTGACAGCCATGCAGACCAATTTGATGTAGTGTGCGGCGTATGGTCTGAGCACTGACAGGCTGACCCCCCACCTTTTCAATCTCTGCAGCAATGCTGACAGCACTCCTGCGTCTATCTTTCAAAGACAGCAGTTGGATGTGACGCTGAGCACGTGCACTCAGCTTCTTTGGATGACCAACGCAAGGTCTGTTCTGAGTGGACCCTGCTCTTTTAAAATGCTGGATGATCTTGGCCACTGTGCTGCAGCTCAGTTTCAGGGTGTTGGCAATCTTCTTGTAGCCTTGGCCATCTTCATGTAGCGCAACAATTCGTCTTTTAAGATCCTCAGAGAGTTCTTTGCCATGAGGTGCCATGTTGGAACTTTCAGTGACCAGTATGAGAGAGTGTGAGAGCTGTACTACTAAATTGAACACACCTGCTCCCTATGCACACCTGAGACCTAGTAACACTAACAAATCACATGACATTTTGGAGGGAAAATGACAAGCAGTGCTCAATTTGGACATTTAGGGGTGTAGTCTCTTAGGGGTGTACTCACTTTTGTTGCCGGTGGTTTAGACATTAATGGCTGTATATTGAGTTATTTTGAGGGAAGAATAAATTTACACTGTTATATAAGCTGCACACAGACTACTTTTCATTGTGTCAAAGTGTCATTTTGTCAGTGTTGTCCCATGAAAAGATATACTTAAATATCTGCAGAAATGTGAGGGGTGTACTCACTTTTGTGATACACTGTATATGCAGTGCTTGCATCTGACTCATCTGTGTTCATTTAACAGGGATATCGAGATCCTCGCTCTTTTCGTGTCCTGTATGTGCCATGATCTGGACCACCGAGGAACCAACAACTCCTTCCAGGTGGCCTCGGTAAGAAACTATAATAATAACAACAACAACGTCACATCTTGGTTTGACAATCAAGCGTCTGGTGTTTGGTTTTAATGCTGCATGAGTCAGAATTTCTATTTTCTGAGTGTTTTTGAATAAAATGTGGTTCGTATTTTGTAGAAATCTGTTTTGGCGGCTCTGTACAGCTCAGAGGGATCAGTGATGGAGGTAAACACACACACACACAGTCACACACACCTCAAACAACAGATCTACTGGGGATTTTGGCTAATATAAATTTAACTGTTTCCACACTGTTTTTTTAACTAGTTAAATTAGTGTACATTAATGCTGGTTCTGATAGAAAGGTGTCAGAATACACAGGGCATCACAGTTTGTTGCGTATGGGGCTGCATAGCCGCAGACCAGTCAGGGTGCCCATGCTGACCCCTGCTCACCATCAAAAGCGCCAACAATGGGCATGTGAGCATCGGAACTGGGCCACAGAGCAATGGAAGAAGGTGGCCTGGTCTGATGGATCATGTTTTCTTTTACATCACGTGGATGGTCGGGTGCGTGTGTGTCACATACTCTGGGAACACATGGCACCAGGATGCACTATGGGAAGAAGGCAAGTGGGCGGAGGCAGTGTGATGCTTTGGGCGACGTTCTGCTGGGAAACCTTGGGTCCTGCCATCCATGTGGATGTTACCCTGACACGTAGCACCTACCTAAGCATCGTTGCAGACCATGTTCACCCTCTCATGGAGACGCTATTCCCTGGTATCTGTGGCCTCTTTCAGCAGGATGATGCGCCCTGCCACAAAGCAAAAATGGTTCAGGAACGGTTTGAGGAGCACAACAACAAACACAATGTCTCAGTTTTTGTTTAGCTGAAGGCAAACTTTAGAAATTGAACATTATTTTTATAAAATGTTATAAAGTAATGTATTTTTGCAAATATTGCAGGTGTAAAATGTCAGGAAAACATTTCTGTTTGTCTGTGGGGCAGCAATTTAGAACCTGAATGTACTGGAGATTATAGGTTTTTGTTTCTGTTTAAGATGCTCACATTTGCTATATACATTTACATTTATGGCATTTAGCTGACATTTCAATCCAGAATGACTTGGAATTGTAACTGTAATCCGATCTAGCTATTGAGGATTAATTGTGAGGGCTTTGCTGAGCGGCCCAACAGTGGCAACCAATAAAAAAAAGAATCTGTGATCTGTTTATTGAAATTACATAAAAAATAAACATGTATATGTACAATGTAAATTAAATGATAGATAATTACAGTGTTTACTGTTGTTAAATCGTAGAATGCTGCTATAACAAAGATGTTAATCTGATTTGTAATAACACATCTGGAACGTGCAGACAGGGCCTACGTGCACAGTTTATCATTTGAATACAAAGGAGTATTTAACGAGAACAATGCTAATTAGCATGAACATGTTTCTGTAATAAGTTCATCTGCATTATGAATAAAACTTGATTCTCAGGAGGCTCGACGGCAGCGAATACACAATTCTGATCTTTACATTGCTGATAATAGTATTTATTTTTATGCTGAATATATACTGTAGGCCCCACCTTTACCTTTAAATTGGGAGTGTTTTTCCCACAAGATTTTGGAGTTTGTCTGTGGGAATCCAGGCATTAATTGGTGAGTCAGTCTAGTGTAGGTAATGTAGGTATGTAGGTAACTGTTTCTGTGTGTGTGTGTGTGTGTGTGTGTGTGTGTACAGCGGCATCACTTTGCTCAGGCCATCGCCATCCTAAACACACGGGGCTGCAACATCTTCGAAAAGTTCTCCAGAAAGGTACAACACACTCTATTCTATATATAATATACTATAATATACTATTCTATACATTCTAATACTCTGTAACACATGCTAACGTTTCTGTATATAAAATAAATAAAACTGTGTAACTGTGTGTGTGTGTGTTCAGGACTATCAGAGAATGCTGGACCTGATGAGGGAAATTATTTTGGCTACTGATCTCGCCCATCATCTCCGCATCTTCAAAGATCTGCAGAAGATGGCAGAAGGTAAAGAAAATCCAGATGTGTGGGAGCGGGGATGTAAAGATGAAATCCAAAAATTACTTAAGAAGGATGTCCACATACTTTTGACCATATGATATTACTTAAACAACTGATATATGTCTATAATACTAGCTCTGCTTTATAATTATGATGTATAATAATAATAAATATGTATGTTTGTATGTGTAGCTGGGTACAATCCCAAAAGCCAGACGCACCACAGCCTGCTCCTGTGCCTGCTGATGACCTCCTGTGACCTTTCAGATCAGACCAAGGGCTGGAAGACCACCAGAAAAATCGCTGTAAGACCCTCAGCTTTTATCTTCCACGATCTTTTATGTATTCATGTCAAGAAACTGGTTCCATCATCCACCAGTGGAGTGTTCATGGAACCACATAAGGAAGTGTAATGGTGGGAGCATCATGATATGATGCTGGAAACTCGAATAGAGCAAAAGTATCAGGACACAGAGGAACATTTAATCTCTTCAACTGTATCTAAAGATGAAGGTGCTGCATGGACCAGACATTAAGACTTTAATCCTACATATGTGGATTCATAACTTGTGAGGGCATCAGAGGGACCCTCATCACCTGGTGGAACTAGAGACAGGTTTATAGAAGGGTTGTAGGTGTGGATGTTGTGATGGTTCAGTGTCGGCGCTGATGTTGTGTAACGCTGTTCTTTTTTACTCTGTTTGTTCTTTTAGGAGCTGATCTACAAAGAGTTCTTCTCACAGGGGGATCTGGTGCGTCGACTTTCAATATAAACATAAACAATAATTCATAATCATTTATTTATTATTTATTTAGGTGTAAAATATGTGTGTGTGTATATGTGATGTACATGTTTGTGAATGTGTTGTGTT
Source organism: Trichomycterus rosablanca (assembly GCF_030014385.1). Classification (NCBI taxonomy): domain Eukaryota; kingdom Metazoa; phylum Chordata; class Actinopteri; order Siluriformes; family Trichomycteridae; genus Trichomycterus; species Trichomycterus rosablanca. The sequence goes on from NC_086007.1 coordinate 26,602,859, forward strand.
ATGTGTGTATGTGTATTTATGTGTGCATTTGTGTATTTATGTATGCATGTGTGTATGTGTGTATTAATGTATGTGTGTGTATGTGTTGTGTGGATATATGAGTGTATATGGATATATATGTGTATGTATATGTCTGTATATGTGTGTATTTCTGTGTGTATATGTGTGTGTATGTAGGTACATGTATGTGTGTATGTGTGTAAATGGATATGTGTGTGCATGTATATGTGTGTATTAATGTATGTGTGTATATGTGTAAATGGATATGTGTGTATATGTGTACATGTATGTGTATGCGTGTATTTATGTATGTATATGGATATATGTGTGTATGTATGTGTGTATTAATGTATGTGTGTATATGTGTTGTGTGCATATGTGTGTGTATGTATATGTCTGTATATGTGTGTATTTATGTGTGTATATGTGTATATGTGTGTGTATGTGGGTACATGTATGTGTATGCGTGTATTTATGTGTGTATATATGGATATGTGTGTGTATGTATGTGTATATATGTATTAATGTGTGGGTGTGTGTGTATTTATATGTGTGCATATGTGTGGGTGGATATGTGTGTATGTGTTGTGTATATGTGTGTGTATATGTGTATTAATGTGTGTGTGTGTGTGTGTGTGTGTGTGTGTGTGTGTAGGAGAAGGCGATGGGGAACAGACCCAGTGAGATGATGGACAGAGAGAAGGCGTACATCCCTGAACTACAGATCAGCTTTATGGAGCACATCGCCATGCCCATCTACAAGTGAGAGCCTCATCACGCTTACTAGTCATTCATTCATCCTGGTCAGGGTCACGGTGGGTCCTGTATGGAGCACCAGTCCATCACAGGGTACCAAACAGTGACTCACTTACTCATGTCATGCACTTTGTGATCAGGTGGCACAACTTCGGCACAAAGTACTCCAGTTTCTTCTCACTTACGTGCAGAAGGTGGATTGGTTGGTCTAAATTACCCGTGTATATAAGTGAAAAGTGTGTGACACCATGTACAAATACACACACTTGTGTAGCCAAAAGTATGTGGACACCTGACCATGAGCTTGTCATGGACCCTATTGAAATGTGTCTGTGGGAATTTGAGCCCATTCGGTGCATAGAGCAATTCTGATGTTTGACAAGGAGGCCTGGCTCACAATCAGTGTTCCAATTCATCCCAAAGCAGCAACGTGTACAAAACGAGCCCCATAGTCATGTGAAAACAGGATAGGATCTTCCCCAAACTGTTGCCACAAAGCTTATCCGATTGTTTTTATATAAATCCGCCTCTCTCCCTTCCGACAGGCTGCTGCAGGAGATTTTCCCGCGCTCGACGGAGCTGTACGAGCGCGTGGCCGCCAACCGTGAGCAGTGGACCAAAGTTTCGCACAAGTTCACCATCCGCGGGTTGCCTAGTAACAACTCGCTGGACTTCCTGGACGAGGAGTACGAGCTGATGCAGGCGCAGGGCGCGTTCGGGGACGACGCCCACAGTATGAACGGCTGCGCCGAGGAGAAGTGCTGCGGGAGAGACCAGTGATGCCCGCTCCAACCCGGAAAGGAAAGGTCCGAGTTTCACTTTCTGGCCATCGCAGAGGAGACCGACACTGGAGTTGAGCCAAGCTGATATGCTGCAGACAAATGATGTCATTTCCTGCCATCCGAACCATTCGCGTCGTAGGGAGAGCGCCTTCGAGTGGCCGGCGCCGCCCCCGCGCTTCTGAATGTTGTTTATTATTCACGCTCAGAACAAAACCTCGTCTCATGTTTTACCTTCTGTCCTGCTGGAGGCGTTACAGATCACGCCGATACGTCTATAAATATTTAGAGAATTTTATTTATTTATTGCAAGCTAGCGAGACGCAGGATGAGCAACCGTGCTGACTTTTATTTGAACGATTAAGACAATCAAGTCACTGGACCCGAAGTCAATTCCGTTTTCTTATTTTTTGGAGCAACAGTCTGTTAATCTAGCAGCCGTGCGGGTGCTGCTGAGCTGTCTGTAGGGTTTCTGATGAGTAAGATCAAAGCACTGAGCTCCAATCCGAATCCTGATCGACAGCGAATCAGGATAATTCATCAGATTCACGTTTAGCTCCTGTACACAGATTCTTCTACAGTTCTAAAATCCCTCAGACATCTTTTGAGAGCTCCTTGGAAAAAGAAAGTGGTGCTTGGACCCTGATGATTTATGGCTGGCAGCTAAATAAAATGCATTTCTTTTTTTACTGACCCCCCCGTCAACCCCCCAGGCTAGGCTAACACCATCGGATTCATCCCAGTTGAATCGTTTTCATCATGACCGACCCAAAGACTGAACTCGTCTCTGGAGTTTGCGGATCAGACGCTACTCTTGAGGGCGCGGTTCTGACTCTGTGTAAATAACGTAACGCTCCTGAGGAATTCTAAGGGCTACGGGGCCGCTCGTGGCGGCACGTGAAGAGGTTTCCTTCTCAGGCGGCAGAATTCTGTATGAACATGGATTTGCCTTACAACGTCTGTTTTGCCTTGGTAGTAAAGACGAGAGTTTTACACTGTATTATTATTAATATTAATATATATTTAGATATTGTACAGATCTGAAGCTGTGTGGATTTATCTGCAGTGTTTAACGTGGTATCACAGGTGAGGGAGTAAAAATCAGAGATCAGAAACAGTTCATGAGCTACGTCCACTAAACTCATCCGGAGTTTCAGCTTTTCTTCACATTCGGTTCCATTTCAGTATCATTAACAAAACAAAACAGCAGCTCCTGGTGGTGCATCCTGGTCTTCTTCATGATCTTGGTAAAAACAGGACCGGTCGGACCAGTAAACCTTCCTCCACTGCTGTCATGTCCAGTTCTGATACCTGTGTGCCCAGGGTTTGACACAGCATGTGTTGGGACACGTTCACCTCATCACCAGGATTAAAATCACCTTCAGTTTGATCCTCAGTAGATCTTCTGTTGGTCCATATCAGGTGCCACAGCCTTCATGTCGTCCCTTCTCTGACTTCGTCTGGTCGTACTGATCTGATCCTTATCAAAGTCCCTCAGGTCTTTACTTCTTCTTTTAACCCTTTAATGGTCCGCTTAACCTTTGGGTTGAGTTTACTTTTAGTCTAAATACTAAAATAAGCTGTATTTAAATACGGTAAAAACACACGCTGGAACCAGAACTGGGATCTCGAATACATCGTATCGAATCTCAGCTCTGCCTGCCGGCTAACATGAACAACGATTGGCCTGTTGTTCATATATGGGCGGGACTAAGCCGGATGGGGTCTCCCTCTCTCCCATGACTGGTGCAATTACGACTCTGCTGGCTGATTGGTGGCGCCTGCACAGAGATGAGAAAAGAGTTCTCTCAGGGTGTGTCTCTCCATACACAACACTGAGCTGCACTGCACTCGTCAAAGTGTAGGTGATAGGATGCATACGGCTGCTGCCCACGTGTCGGAGGGGGCGTGGGTTAGCTTCGTTCTCCTCAATCAGAGCGGGGATCGACATTGGTGGAGAGGAAGCGTGACGCAATCGGGCAATTGGACGCGCTAAAAAGGGAGAAAATGCGTAAAGAAAATTACTAAATAAATAATAATAAATACACACAAAATAACATTCACTTAAATAAGTAGGAAACAAAAGATTCTTATTTTTTAATTTTAATTAAATAATTAAATAAAAATGTCTCTCTAATGAACATTAAAACCCTGCGGATTCTCTGTGGGATTAAACTTCTGTATTTATTCATCGAGCCAGAAAAATCAGTTCCATCAAACATAAACTTCCATTTAGTGTTTTAGTTTAATGCTGAATAATCCAGTTCATTCTGATCCATTTTAATTCAGGCTCACTTCAAAATGTAAACGCTTGAATGCAGTGACTTGAATTTTGGATTTTTTGATGTTTTATAACCACGTTTCCTTCACACTGAATTTAAATATTATTATAAATACTGGAGATTATTTTCTGCTTTAGATTCTGGTGTCTCATCATCACCGAGTCTCATCATGTTACAACCTGTACAGATTTTACATAAATTACTTTCTTTGTTTCTATCGGTGGTTAAATGCTGGTTTATTTTATTTTATTTCTTTTTATTCTGTTTCATATTTTTTAGACTTGGAAACATGTTCTCGTGCCAATCTTCAGACTTTACAGTGTAAATATGAATCGAAAGAAAAGACTCTCTATATGTAATTAAAAGATAAAAAGTTATTTTATGTATTTAAAGAGACGGTGTGTAACGACAGTGTTGCTTTTTACTTTATTCTTGTGGATTTTACTTGGCGCTCGTGGCCTTTATTTCATTTAGAGTCACAATCAGAAGCTCAGAATTTAAAAATAAAATCTAACCTGGAATATTTAAATAATTAAACTTATTTTAAAGCCTCCTGTGGAAAATAAAAGCTTTTATGTTGATTTTAATTTGGTTAAAATGATCATTTTATAAACCTCACACGGCTGATAAAGGTAAAATGAGCAGCGCTGGATCGGATCAGATTCAGATTTCACTAGAACTGCTGGTTTTATTGAGTTTTTTTATTTCTGTATTAAGGTGTTTTCTTGTTTCTCTCGGTCATTGTGGCCTCAGGTGCAAATTGACGTTCAGTCCGTGTAGATATTGTACAGCTCTGAGTGTGTCATTACAATGATGTCAAAGGCCAGTTAAGATTAAAAAAAGAGGTGAATTTTTATTCTAATAAATTTTAGAAAATGATTTATGAGTCTTTGTTGAGTCTTTATATTCAAGCTCTAAACTGTAGTAACTAAAACCAAACTAGTTAAATACTCGAACTCGTAGAATAAATTCTTACTCACCCAAACATGAACCATTAAATTTAGTTCATTTAGTCGGGAATCACTTCAGTGCAAACACACACACACACCTATAGGGCAATTCAGTGTCTCCAATTAACTTGACTGCCACCGTGCCGCCCTGTCTGTTTATCTGTCTGTCAATCTATTTATCTATCTATCTATCTATTTATCTGTCTGTCTATCTATCTTTCTATCTATCTATCTGTCTGTCTATCTATCTATCTGTCTGTCTATCTATCTATCTGTCTGTCTATCTATCTATCTGTCTGTCTGTCTATCTATCTGTCTATCTGTCTGTCTATCTATCTCTATCTAAATATTTGTTCCCATATTATTTGTTCCCATAAAACAAATAAAAGACATTTTACCGTCCAAACATCGTCCATATAAACAGTAATGAAACTGAGATATTTCTCCTTTTGCTGATTTTATTTAACACACTGCAAACATGATTTATTACCAAATAACCTTTTAAATGTGATCAGAGGAGAATTTATTTGTTCATGGATACGATTCGTTCACGTATCACGTCTCTATAAACCTACAGGACCCACCAGAACTCAGAAACTCCAGGAGCGCTCAGGAATCTATACGGGTTCAATAAGGGAAACTGCAGTTTAACTTGGTACACAGGATTTTAAAGGTCATTATTTCTATACTGATCCTACATTTGGCTGCAGATGTGAGTTTTCGTTCAATCCGTGTAAATATTCTACAAATGGCAACTGCAATAAACACGAGGTGAACTTCATTCAATTCAGTTTAATAACACAAAGCAAAATACAGCCAGTAAAATCTCTCCCACACAAACCACAGCAGGAAGGTTTCAAATACAACATGACGTCAGCTCGACTGAACATCACGAATCTTTCAATAATTCTTCATATTAAAAAATGAATTCAATTCTGCTTCTTTTGTGGCTCCCGTAAATTACATTCGCATGAAAAATAAGACACAGCTGAGTAAGAGTTAATGATTTCATTCCACATGCCAACGATTTTTATCATCAAATTTTATTCTGCTAGCACACCAGCGCCGAGATTCTGAACTTCTCGGTTCGAAAATCGGTGCTGCCACCGGTCGGCTGGGCGCCATCTGGCGGGCATAATTGGCAGATACTAATTGGCTACCGTATCTGCTAGGGCGGGACGACCGGACTATGTGTGGGTGGGTCTTCGTACGCTGTGTAAGGACCCCGATTGGCGGAGGAGACGCCCATGCAGGGCTGTGCACGTGTCGGGAGAGGCGCGTACAGCGACGTGCTCTCCTCGGATGCAATCGGGTATCCCTCAGCAGCGGAAGACAAATGGACTGTGCTAAATCGGGAGGAAAACGGGGAGAAAATTCATAAAAAATAATAAAAATAATACAAATAAAAGCAGAATTGTAGGATTATAAATCAGTCATCGTTTTTATTTGGTCCTGCGCCTCGTATCTTCAGTCCACACAATAAAAATAGAAGCAATTTAATGGAATTTATTAATACATTATTAATACTGACCCTCCCAACACACACACACACACACACACACCATTTCCCTGCAGCCTGCGTTCATCCATGTGATCGAAGTTTGTGGGAATTTGTGCCCATTTAAAAAAAAAAAAAAGCACTTGTGTGATCAGGCACTGACGCTGGATGAGGACGCCTGGCTCACAATCAGCTTTCCAATTCATCCTGTAAAGTTCCACACCACTCATCAAACCAAACCAAACCAAACCAGGTCTTTATGACCCTCACGTGTGTGTGTGTGTGTGTGTGTGTGTGTGTGTGTTAATAATCCCAGGACGGTTGTTGGTCCCGTAGTGAGTCCTGGATGGTGCGCATGTCCCTGAGCAGACGCAGGCTGTTCTTACCGCCCTCCCCGGGTTTGGATTTCACCTTCGGTGCAGACGTGACCTTCGCTTCACCTTCGAACGCACGATTCCGCTTCCTCAGCTTCTCCATCTGAGAAACAAAAACACACACGGAGCATTTATTCAATTCCACATCTGATCGTGCGCTGGACTGCACAGGTACACCTGGCACCATATGGTGCACCTGGTCATGACTTCCATCAGGTGCAGCTCGTAACGTTATCAACTCTCAATCGTACGCAGTTGTAGAAATCATGACTGGGCCTCCTCTAAACACAAATCTGAACAAATCTGTCATGTGTACTGCTCTTTTCCAGTGCTCCAGGGTCCAGGTTTTGTGCTCTTTACATTATTGAGGTGAATGGATGTCATACCATGCATTGTAGCTGTGTAGCTCCACCATATATGGTTAATGTTAAAAAACTGTGTGTTAAAGGTGTTCATTCAGTTCTGGGGGTATATTTGGGGCTGGGGGGGGGGGGGGGGGGTCAACTTTTGGGGTGTTTAGTAACGACCCTCTTCTAGTCAGTGAGCCACTTGCACCCACTGTTTCACGTCACTGATGCGGTTTTGACTTATATTGTGAGATCTGATTTAAATTGTAAGATTTTTCTGACTGATGTACCTGCAATTTGGCCCCTTATGGAACTCTGTTAGTTGCCTTATGTTGTAAGATCTGACATATTCACATATCTTCCACATCTTCAACGTTTAGCAGACGCCTTTATCCAAAGCGACGTACATTACAGTTACAGAATACAGTTTGAGCAACTGAGGGTTAAGCAGCTTGCTCAAGCTGGCAGTGGTGGGGCTTGAACCAGTGACCTTCTGGTTACTAGTCCAGTACCTTAACCACTAGGCTACAGCTTGCCCTTAAGTACCAGTCAGAACTAATACAGGGTGTTTATGTGCTCTAAATACATATAACTATCTGACCACGAGAATGTTGGACTTAATATGAGAAGGCCTGGCTCACAGTTGATGTTCCAATTCATCCACACCGAACTCTTCAAAAATGGTCTTTATATCCCTTGGTTGAAGGGACATGGTCATGCTAAAACAGGCAATGCCCTTCCCCAAACTGTTGCCACAAAGTTACATAGAACTGATTCGAGTGTCGTGAATCCTCTTCACTACACCTGAGCCTGATGGCGTCTCACTTTGGCGATCTGCTCTCCCTTCCCCTCCATCTTCTTCACCAGGTTCTCCAACTCACGCTCTAGATCCTGCCGTAATCTGTCCGATCGACACCCATCGATCTGCTTCCCCAACTCCTGGTGTTCACTGGAAGACAAGAGAAACCCAGACATGATTAGGAATATTCCATTAGAGACGTTATAGTTAAAAAAGAAGGAACAGAACCATGGAAGCACATTCTGAGATCTTTCAGGAAGGATTTATTGAGTATGGGAAGTGACGAAGTTGCCACGGTAAGGAGCCACTGGACCTGCTCAAGAGCCCCGTCTTCAACCCTGCCAGACACTTTTGGGATGAACTGGAATGTTGACTGTGAGCCAGCCATGTCGTACCCCCCAAAATCTAGTTGTTTTCAATTCCTGATTGGGCTGCTTGTACGAACACACTCCAGAGGAGCGGAGACTGTTGTAGTCACAATAGAGGGTCAGGTTCAGTCTCTAAATAGGGCGGCACGGTGGCTCGGTGGGTAGCACTGTCGCCTCACAGCAAGAAGGTCCTGGGTTCGATCCCCAGGCGGGGCGGTCCGGGTCCCTTATGTACGAAGTTTGCATGTTCTCCCCGTGTCTGCGTGGGTTTCCTCCGGGAGCTCCGGTTTCCTCCCACAGTCCAAAAACATGCAGTCAGGTTAATTGGAGACACTGAATTACGCTATAGGTGAATGTGTGTGTGTGTCTGCCCTGCGATGGACTGGCGCCCCGTCCAGGGTGTTACTGTGTGCCTTGCGCCCATTGAAAAGCTGGTATAGGCTCCAGCACTGATTGGATAAGCGGTTCAGACAGTGAGTGAGAGGAGAATCCACTCTGTTACGCTAACCCACCACCTCTGGGATCTGGGTTTGAATCTCGGCCGTGCTTTCGGCCGGTGGCTGCAGCCCTGCGATGGGCTGGCGCCCTTGTCCGGGGTATTTCCGCCTCACGCCCAGGGTCTCCCGGTGGAACCGGACCCACCACGACCCCGACCCAAAACGATTTAAACACGTTTCTATATAATAAGATCCGAATCATCACACACTCACAGGCTCATGTGGCCGAACTCGTCCTGCAGCGCCAGCAGCAGCTCCGAGAGCTCCTCGTTACAGGACGAAGACGACGAACCGCTGCTGGACTGACCGTCGGCGCTGGTGATGGGTGTGGATCCCAGTACACGCTGGTTACAGAGCTGGCGGTTGTGCTGTTTCAGGAGGTGCAGGACGTGCTGGACGTTCGCTCGGACCGAGTGGCTCGTTCCTGTGGACTGGAAACCCAGAACAATTGAATAAGTGTTAAACATTTCTTACATTATGGACAGTGTGTGTGTGTGTGTGTGTGTGTGTGTGTGTGTGTGTACCTTTCCGGCTACAAAAGGAACGTCACCCAGGCTCAGCCTGTAATGTGGCTGTGTGTGAGAAAGCTGCTGCTGTAGAGACTTCTGGGAAATAATAAGAAAACCAACATGAATGTACGTACATTCGGCTGCTCTTAAAGCTGCGGTATGTAAACGTGGAGATTTGGAGACCTCTCTGGTAGGAATACGTTACTGCAAGTGAAAAATCATCAGCGAGAACTGAAGCAAACGGTAAGTCTATTTCTGTAAGATTCTTTTTACAATCAGATGCCATTTGTCATAATCTAGTCCTTTACAATTGCATTGTACCGCTTCTTTTCACCTGACAGCGGTGGATTCTCACAGAGCAGAATCTCGTCTAGAAATGCCCACATGCCTTCCGTAAAGCATCCAGCTTTAGTGTAGGAGCCTCAACCAGCCAGCAGAGGGCGCGTTTCCATAAGCAATGAGGAGGAACCCTGTCGACCTGCTTCCCTCGCTCTCTCTCGCCCTCGAGCACGGCCAATCGCGCCTGTGAGACGCCCAGCCAGGTCGACAGCACCAATCGATCTGGACTGAAATGTAGCCAAAACTTCAATTCACAATAAACGCTTCAGTTGTAGCCTAGTGGTTAAGATACTGGACTAGTAATCAGAAGGTCGCTGGTTAAAGCCCCACCACTGCCAGGTTGCCACTGTTGGGCCCTTGAGCAAGGCCCTTAACCCTCAATAGCTTAGACTGTGTACTGTCACGGTACTGTAAGTCACTTCTGATCTCATTACCTTCGATGTGCGTCTCCTCTTTTTGGTCTTTGATGATCTGGATGGGCGGGGCGATACCGACTGGATCAGGATGCGATTGGCTTCGAGACCTGTCTGTAACTGGAAAACAACCAATCAGATGAGCTCGTCTTATCTGACATGAATAAAAGTAAGAAGAACTGTTGTCGCTTTTGTGCTGTCGGCCAGCCGGGCGTCTATAAGAACAGATTACAGAGTTTATTACTGATATGACCCAGCGTCCATTTAGCATTCGAACAGCTCTCCATCATTGTATAGCCGGTAGAGGATCGTTTTACACAAGGCTGGATGAATCTAGATGATTGATTGGACGTCTTTCTGGAACAAACAGATGAACGGACAGCCGAGGACCAAACCTGAGCAGCTTTCTCCTGTACGAGCTTCCTCTGATGTTCCTCCTCCAGCAGCTTCCTCTCCAGATCTCTGATCTTCTCCTCTGCAGAGCTCTGGGTTAACGTTAACCTCCTGTACTCCCGCTCCAGCCTCTCCAGCTTCTCCAGCTTTACGCTCACGTCGTTCAGCTCACGTACGCTCTCCTACACCGACACACAAAGCACGACACACACACAGAACACTTCACCATACTGCAGCTCCGGAAAGGGGTGGAGAAGCAAAGCATCAACGCTACTGAAGTCAAGGCATCAAATAATGACCTGAATAAGAGTATGAAGGGATCCTGTTACATAAAGTAACCAGTTTATATTATTATTATTTAGAAAACTGTGGGGATTTGTGCTTCTGGATGAGCATATGTGCGTATGTGTGTGTATATATGTATGTCTGAGTGAGTATATGCGTGCCAGTGTGAGTGTGGTGTGTGTATATTTACATGTATGTACACTATATGACCAGAAGCACTTGGACACCTGACCATAAGCTTGTTGGACGTCCCATTTCAAAAACACATGGTGTTAAAAGAGGGACGTCTATGCGATCTTTTCAGCTAAGAAGGCTTCTCACAAGACTTGCCTGTAAAAATGCCTGTGGGAATTTGTGCCCATTCAGTCAAAAGAGCATTTTATGTGGCTAGGCACTGATGTTGGTCAAGAAAGCCTCAGTTGATGTTCCGGTTCATTCCAGAGCTGTTGAGTGGGATTGAGCTCTGGGCTTTTCTTCATGTCTTTATAAAGGTTTGCTTTGTGCACAGGGGCTCAGTCATGCTTGGACTGGACAGGGCCTTCCCTAAACTGTTGCTGCAAAGTTGAAATCACATAATCTCCCTTATATAATTGATTTATTACACCGGTTGGCAAATGTTGTGGCTAAACCACATGGAACCAGTAATTACTAGTGGTGTCCCAGTACTTTATGTCCATATTGTGTAGTGTGTGTGTGTAGTGTGTGTGTAGTGTGTGTGTGTAGTGTGTGTGTGTGTGTGTAGTGTGTGTGTGTTGTGTGTGTGTGTGTGTGTAGTGTGTGTGTGTGTGTGTAGTGTGTGTGTGTTGTGTGTGTGTGTGTGTAGTGTGTGTGTAGTGTGTGTAGTGTGTGTGTGTGTAGTGTGTGTGTGTGTGTGTGTGTAGTGTGTGTGTGTGTGTGTGTGTGTGTAGTGTGTGTGTAGTGTGTGTAGTGTGTGTGTGTGTGTAGTGTGTGTGTGTGTGTGTGTGTAGTGTGTAGTGTGTGTGTGTATGTGTAGTGTGTGTGTGTGTAGTGTGTGTGTGTGTGTAGTGTGTGTGTGTGTGTGTGTAGTGTGTGTGTGTGTGTGTACCTGGCGCTTCAGGACGGCGGTTCTGTTCGACTCTGTGCTCCTCACCATCCTCTTCATGTACTCCAACTGCTTCTCCAAGAGAGTACACTTAGCTTCAGCTGCAGCTAACTGAGACGCTAACTCTACACACACACACACACACACACACACACACACACACACACACACACACACACACACACACACACACACAAAACAGTATGCAGTGTGCTTTAATGTCGAATGCTCCTGACCTTAGAAAATGTATTACCTATTTACCTATAGAATATTTATGTTCCTTTATTTATAGTTTATTGTTCGTTCGGTCTGAAGTTTGAACCCGTCAGAGCTGCATCACGGTTCGTTAAACACCAAACAAGTTTCACTTAATTAAGAATTTATTTATTTATTTGGGTGTCACTTAATGGTAAAAAAGGTTTTATATTTCTGTTTTTTCACAAGGAGGTAAGGGACGTTAATTTTGTATATAAAAATAGTTAATTCATGAAATTATACAATATTTTAATAGATTTATTTATTTGCACAATAAAATTATTATAAAATAAATATAAAAAATTATTTAAAAACAAGGTTTGTTGTAGGTGAGGAAGATTGTTTGTATATAAAAATGCTAAAAAAAATAATTATTGAGATCTTTATAGATTTATTCATCTCCATTATACATTTTTGAGAAATGTTTTCATACTTTACTGATACTTTAAAATTAATGGAAAATAAATACAAACGTTATTTTAGAAAAAAAATATAATTTGTAGTATTTAATGCGTTTGTATAAAAATAGTTTGACGTTAATCCATCAAATCATTACAAGACTTTAATGGATTTATTTGTGTGTAATAAGTGCAGAGTAAACGTCTCCTATGTTTCTCTGTTAGTTTGATGACGCTCCCTAACTCGTTAGATGAAGTGGGAGCTTGACGGTTTCATTATAACCTTTCTGTAAATAAATACCTGTAATCCTAAAATTACCATAAAATAGTTTTTGTAGTATGTTGCCTACTTTCATCTGTGTAAGAAATCATAAAGAATGTGAGTGTTAGGTGTTTTTTCAACCATTTATAAAGATTGAAATGATCGTGTTGGTGACCCCTGCTCTACATGTTCTGTTTAATCACTGTGATTCTTACTGTTTATTTTAAAAAACTGCTAATAAAAATGGCCATAAATATAATACAATACAAAATGAATAAATAGGCTCAAATAGGTAAAAGAGGGTTGATTCGAGGTGCTGGAGGTCTCACCGTGGTTTTTAGGTCTCTCCGCCTCATGCTTCTTGCGCTGTTCTCTCTCCGAAAGGTTCTGCGTGTCACAGGTTCCTCTCGAAAGCCTCCTGAGGTTCTGTTCTGCTCGAGTTCTCTCCAGTTCCAGCTTACGCATCTTCTCCTGCAGGTTCTGCAGAGCTGAGAGAATCGCTGCACACACACACACACACACACACACATCACAGCAGGGCTCACGAATTAGCCTAGTGGTTAAGGTACTGGTCACTACTGCCACTGTTGGGCCCCTGAGCAAGGCCCTTAACCCTCAATTGCTCAGACTGTATACTGACACAACTGTAAGTCGCTTTGGATGAAAGCGTCTGCTAAGTGCTGAAAATGTAAATGTGTGGTTTGACCAGCAGGTGGCGCCATTTCATCAAAATAGTCAAACCACGCTTAAACCCATATATCATTCACAAGCATAGAACCCCTACTGACCAGATACTATCTGAGCACTGCAATGACCTGGTAGTATGTGTTATTGTGGTATATATGTGTGTGTGTGTGTGTGTGTGTGTGTGTGTGTATTGATGCAGCAGTGTTGTTGGGATTTTTAATCACCTTAGTGTCAGTGCTGGGCAGAGATCAGGTGTCCACTGATAAAGACTAGAGAAAGATAAAACCACATTGTGTCTCCAATTGTCCTCCTACAACCAGCGCTAACAGAGCACGTGTTCCTAATAAAGAGGCCAGTACATTTAGGATTTTAAACAGGATTTTAAAATCCCAACAACACTGCTGCACCTGCTAAACTCATATAAGAAGTGTGTGTGTGTACCTGCACTGTTGCTCTCTGGGAAGGCTTTAACAGGCCTGCTCGATGATGGTGGATGTGTGTTGATGAACGGTCGATCTGTGGGATACTCGGTGTAGGAAGATGAAGACACACAGTCCGACATCCTCCTCAAATCCTGCGCGCGCACACACACACACACACACACACACACACACACACACACACACAGAAAATAATGATGATATAAGGTGAATTCAGAAATTATTCATCATGCTGTGTGTGGTTCAAATGTATATAATTGCCGGGGTGCGCTCAGGTGGCGCAGCGAGACAAGTCGATTCCGAACTCGCAGGTTCGAGTGTCGGCTCTGCTACCGGTCGGCTGGGCGCCCTCTAGCGGGCATGACTGGCCTCCAGGCTGCTAGGGTGGGACATGACCGGATTGAACAGAGGGGTGGGGCCGTGTGAGGATCCTGCTTGCCCAGAGGTCGGGGCGTGGCTCTCCGTGTGTGAAGCCGGCCTCATGTGGGTGTGTGAGAAGGGATCAGTAGATGCACACACACTGGAGGGAGTGTGTGTCAGTCAAGTCACACTCTCCTTGGACACCACGAGGGGGGTCCCTAGCAGCAGATACGGGGGGTAAAAAAATAAAACGTATATAATTGCCATTTTTAACCATCCTACAACCTAGAATTCCATCTGGCATGACTGAGTAAGCTGACAGAAAGGCTACAATAACCCAGCATGTTAGAACCCACAACATACACTAAACTGCCAAAAGTATTCGCTCGCCTGCCTTCACACGCGTATGAACTTGAGTTCATCCTGAAAAACTTACCATATAGAAGCACTTTGTAGTTACTAGTTTTACAATTACTTTGCATCCTGTGACCACTAATGAAGGTTTAGAGAGTCGGTCGTCTTCTAGACCTTCATCAGTGCTCACAGGACGCTGCCCACGGGGCGCTGTCGGCTGGATATTTTTGGTTGGTGGACGATTCTTAGTCCGGCAGTGACGGTGAGGTGTTCAAAAACCCCAGCAGCGCTGCTGTGTCTGATCCACTCATACCAGCACAACACACACTAACACACCACCACCATGTCAGTGTCACTGCAGTGCTGAGAATCGTCCACCACCTAAATAATACCTGCTCTGTGGGGGTCCTGACCACAGAGGCAGTCAGCTCTGCCATCCGGTTATATGAACAATGATTGGCTGTTGTTCATCCAGGGCGAGAGTCGGAACATGGACCTCATAACTGATGCAATTACGACCTCTGCTGGCTGATTGACGGTGCTGCACAGAGTCTCTCCGTGCACAAAGCTGATCCGCATATGAACTCACCTCGTGCGGGTGAAAAGAGGCAGTCGGCTACTGCGTGTGTCAGTTCGCTCTCCTCAATCAGAGGCGGGGGTCAGCACCAGTAGAGAGGAAGCATAACGCAATTGGGTAGAAATTGGACGTGCTAAAAACTGGGAGAAAATTATAATGTGCAACAAAATCCTACATTTAAGCTTCATTTATAAAATCAGCTTCTCCAAAATCCTTCTTTACATTCTGTGTTTAGTTTTTTTTGTTCTGCTCTTTTGTTCAGAGCCACTAAACAACAAACTCAACTTTATTTAACGCAGTTCGACCAACATCGCTTCATTCATTTGAACGAACAGACCAGTAGCAAATCAAGTGGTTGAAATTCAGTCTCTGTAACAGTTGAACTGATTCCTGCTGCACTTTACTGATAAATAAATAAAAAAATCATGATCACTACATAGTGCTTCTATATGGTAAGTTTTTCAGGATGAACTCAAGTTCATACGCGTGTGAAGGCAGGCGAGCGAATACTTTTGGCAGTTTAGTGTATCGACCCTTAAGTTGGATGAGCCACAACAACATTAGTGGAGGAACAGGAATGTGAGGATACAGTGGGCACAGGTTCAGCCAAACTTAGTATAAACAGCATGAATCCACAGGCTGGAGGTGAATGTTTCTCAGCACACACACCAGGCTCAAGTCTCGAGTATTGCTGGACACGTGCTTCCCTTTATAAACAGAATTAACCATCATGATGCTGCACCTACAACGTGAACAGTGGGTTCACTTGCCTGCCCAGGCATCAGATCTGAATCAGACAGCTCCTTTGAGGACTATGGATGTTTAAATTAAGGCAAATCCGCAGCAGTTATGATGCACATGTCACAGCAATGTTCCACAGCAGCTCTCAGCACCCAGGATCAGCCTGGTGTTCCTAATAAATTGGCCGCAGTGTGTGTGTGTAAACAGTGTCTTGGTTACAGAGTTGTTACCTTGGTCCGCGGTGCAGCTGCTGATCCACTTCCTCTGTCCATTACACACTACTGCAATAAAATACACTCAGCTGTAATTATTAATAACAACAAATTCTGATTATATTTACGTTTAAATTCATTAAATAAAAAAATAAACACAAGAGAAATAGCGCGGAAATACACACAGTGAAGGCAGCAACAAAGAGCAACGAGACTCTCAGCGCGCATGTCAAAATAAAAGTCTAAACACGCCGTTGATTCTCAAAAATATTTGGGACGCTCTCAGTTCACCAGGGTTTTTTTTTTTTTTAATACACAGATGAGTAGATGGATATCCAGCAGGCCTGTAATCTTATGCTTCTAGTCAAATTCCCTGTTGTTATAATTTCTGAATGCAAACAAGTGAACAATTTTATTTGTTTGTTTATTTATTAGGATTTTAACGGCATGTTTTACTCTTTGGTTACATTCATGACAGAAACGGTAGTTACTCATTACACAAGGTTATATCGAACACAGTCTTGGACAATTTAGTGTCTCCAATTCACTTCACTTGCACGTCTTTGGACTGTGGGAGGAAACCGGAGCACCCGGAGGAAACCCACGCGGACACGGGGAGAACATGCAAACTCCACACAGAAAGTCGAACCCAGGACCTTCTTGCTGTGAGGCGACAGTGCTACCCACTTAGCCACCGTGCCACCCAGTGAACAATTTTACATTTACAGCAACTTACATTTGTAATGAATACAATGCAGCAAAAGGTCCTTGCTCAGGGGCCCAACACTGGCAACTTGAACCAGCAGCCGTCTGATCACTATACAGTACCTTAACCTAAGCTAGAACTCCCACTTTATATCAACATTTTAATGCAAATTAAGGTTTAAATGACTGATCTAATGAATCTAATGTTAATTAGCTGTGTGTGTATTTTTATACCACAAATGTTTTTTATGTGACTGTTGATAAAACTTGTATTATAAAACTAATAAAATAAAAAATGTGTTAAGTTTTGAAGTGAATTGTGAACTGTTAAACCGAATGAACAGTTAATAATAAATAAGATCTGCGGCGTGGCTCAGTTACCGAATCACATCTCCTGCCTTCCCAAATTTAGCCAGCAGAAGGGGCATGGAGGTGCAGATTATTGACGTGTCTGTCCCTCTGAACTGAAAGTCACCTGTTGTCTCCTCATTTCTTCCCCTTCTTTCTCCAGGACCGTGATGCTGAGCTTGATCCGGTCCAGTTTTCTGCTGGTGTATGAGGCCAGCACACTTTTATCTCTCTGTGGGAACTCAGCTGGTGTCAGGACACTTTTTCGGGCATCGTGAGGGAACCGCCCTGGATGTTTCCTCATAGTGTGAAGGCACTTTTCTGGAGAGGGCTCACGTTTGGATCCACGTTGCATTGCCGTCCTGGATTGTTCTGTGCTTCCTTTATTTCCTTTTTTCTAAGAACTTGGTTGTCTCAGGCGTTCTGAGCCTCTTGACATATTATGTATACCGGTTCTCAGTGCTGCGCTGTCCCTGTTCTGTCCACTTTCTCCGCTGCAGCTGCAGATATTAGTTCATTTTATTTGTTGCTTTGATTCCACGTTTGGACACCACTTTTATTTTCCTGTTACCTGTTTTGTTTGCTCTGTTTTGTTTCAGCATCCTACATTTTGAGTTCATTTCTAATTCTTGCTGGTGCCTCAGTGACTATACTGGACCCGCCCTGTTACAGTAATATAATAAACAGTAATAAACGAATATTGACACCATAAATATAGACACCATGAAGTAGAATTTAATATTTTATTAATAAAGCTGAAATGTTCCAGCTTCTCGTCTGAATGCAGTGGATTCTGGGTAATGCAGTCCCGAAGTTCTGTCAGTCTGTTGTGGTTTAAATGGATTCAGACAGTAAAGAAGGAAACATGCACTTCCTCAGACATTCATCTCTACAAAGTCCATTTAAACACCATCAAAAATTAAACGTTTCATCATTACAGTAAATTTGCTTTTAACTTCTTTAGATGCACAAATTCTGTTACAAAAATACAACTCAAGTCTGAAAGAGAAAATCTTGCATCAAGAAATAAAAAACAACACAGAGATGAAAACGATAAACACGACAATACGAGTAAAACGTCAGACACTGATCATTATACCAAAAACCCACAAACACGTCATACATTCACTTTTTTACTTTGTTTTTGGGGTTTTATTGTGAAATTCCTGCAGTTCCTTCATAATTATTTTCATCTTCCTCTTGGAACTAGATTTTAAAAAATTGAATCAGCCTTTAATAGCAGCTACCGTTCTTAAATCCCGAATTTTAGTTTCATCGAGACCTTGTGTTAATGACATAGAATTATAAATGTGGATCAGTTTAAATCTAAACCAGGACTCGGTAACAGTCGAGGTAACAAATGGCAAAGCAAACGTCACACAAGATTCGTAGAATTATAATGAGCGGGCGCTTGGGTGGTGCAGTGGTAACACACGCTATCACACCAGAGCTGGGATTTCAAATACATCGTAGTGAATCTCAGCTCTGCCAACGTTTGGCTGTTGTTCATCCAGGTAGGGAGCCGGATAGGGAGCTCATAACTGATGCAATTATGACCTCTGCTGGCTGATTGATGGCGTCTGCACATCAGTCGGGGAATAATGCTGATCAGGGTGTGACTGTGTTGGCTACTGCTCATGTATCACCACTGCTGATTGAGGAGAGCGAGACTGACACGTGTGCAGTAGCCGACTGTGTCTTTTCACTTGCACGAGGCGAGTTCATATGCGGATCAGCTTTGTGTACAGAGAGCCTCAATCAGCCAGCAGAGGTCGTAATTGCATCAGTTATGAGAGTCCCTATCCGGCTCCCACCCTGTATGAACAACAAGCCGATCGTTGTTCATGTAGGCGCCCGGTTCAGCCGGATGGCGCCACGGACGAGTTTGAAATGTCAGCTCTGGTGTGCTAGCGTGTTTTACCGCTGCGCCACCTGAGCGCCATAAATAGAATAGAAAGTGAGACTGACAAGTGATAAATCAGATGGGAATGCAAACAAAATAAGTGAAGGAACGTATCCAAACAAGTATTAACTGCACCACTGCACTTCATTTGCAACCCCGACTTCCAATTCCACGCTTCTGGACCTTCGTTGGTTTCTGATCTGTGTTTGCAGCCTATTTGCATAGCTCAAACAAACAAACAAACAAACAAACAAAACGCAAGTTAAATCAATATGATATAATCAAACACACACACAAGAGTCGTTAGAAGATTAGAAGCAGAAGAATGTGGACAGCTGAACCAAACGACTCTTTTTAATCACAACGAACCATGCACACTGTAATTCAGATACAAAAATAAATAAATCTAGGATATATTTTAATATTATTTCATGTAGAAAAAATAATGTTTAAGCTTTTGCGCTGATGATGTGCATCGAAAAGCAGCACTGAAGAAAAAACAACAATACTGGAATGTTTAAAACGTTGAGAGGAAATTAAGACTAGAAATCAGACCTGATCTTATGTCTCCAACACCCTTGAATTAATTACACATCAAAAACTGAAATCTCTTATTCACAAAATATTCACACCTTCACTAACCCAGCTGTATTCTGTTTGCTTTAATGATCCTTGATGTATCTACAACTCAAACATCAATCATTTCAACATGTAAGAAGCTCGGCACAACCTTAAACCCTCCTAGAGTTTCATCTGGCTATCAGATAAGAAAAGCCTGGGTCAGGAAGGTCACTTTAAATGCCCTGTGCAGGGATGAAAGAACCTCCTGGATGGACAACCATCTCTGCAGCCTTCACACTTGATCCTATGCTTGGTGTCTGATAAACGGCATGTAAACATGGGCAGCAGAACACCAAGCATCATGTCTGCACATCACCCAGCTAATACCATCCAGCACTGAAACACGGTGGTGGTAGCATCATGCTATGGTACTGGTAAGAATCGAGGGACGGATGAATCCAGCCAAATGCAGAAACATCCTTGAAGAAAAGCTTCTCCAGGGAATACTTACATGGCTCAGCCAAAGCTCACACTTAAACCCTAACATCCAGACTTAAAGATCTGTGGAGGGACCGGAAGATGACACTCACCATCCAACCTAACAGCGCTTGAGAGGAACTGTCATGAAGAATGGAATGTAAAGATTGTACAGACACTTCCAAGAAGACCTGGGCTTCAACTGAGAATTAAATAAAGGGTCTGAATACGTGAGTTCTGGACTGAAGCGTTTCAGTTCTTCTCTCAGTGTAGAGAAACATGCTGAAATGATTGATGGTTTTAATCCCATTAACACCACAGATAAAGATCAGGTCTGTAATGTGACCGGCAGTGAGATGAGAGATTTGTGAGATCTCCTGCTTCTGAGTGCTGGATGTTTCTCAGGTGCGTCTCTGCTTGAAGAAGGTGAAGATGAAGGTGGTTCCGAGTCAGAAATGTGGATCAGTGGGTCACCAGACTGAGCACTTGTTGACCGGATGCATCGGTGAACCTTTGGGGCAGTGGAACACACGTCCGAACTCGTCAAACTGAGACACGCTGCCGATGACTCTGCACACAGTGGAATTACACAGTGATATGGCTAAAAGTATGTGGACATCTAACCATAAACCTGCTACACATTTCATTTCAATCTTTCAGGAAGATTTTGGAGTGTGGCTGTAGGAATGTGTATCCATTCAGTTAACAACCGACCAGAAGGCCCGGCTTGCTGTCGACATTCCAGTTCAGTTCATCCCAGGCATGAAGTCAGGAATGTGTGTGTACACCAAACCATGTCATTAAGCATAGTGTCACAAAAATTAAAAGCATGGAAACTAAAACACTGAATTAAAAAATCAGGAAGGGTGTGATATAGTGAGGGATCCCTGATTGTAGGCGAGGAGGGTGTACTGCTGCTCACGCCTCCTCCGATCCACGTGCAGCCCTTAGCGGAACCCTTATCCACCTATGAACTCTGCACAGGCGCCTCTCTATCTGCTAATCAGGGTCCTTACACAGCATTTGAAGACCCCACACACACAGTCCGGTCATCCCACCCTAGCAGAGACGTGTCTGCTGCAGGCACTGCCAATTATGCCCACTAGAAGGCGCCCAGCCGACCGGTGGCAACGCCGAGTTCAGAATCTCTGTGCTGGTGTGCTAGCGGAATATCCCGCTGTGCCACCTAGGCGCCCCAACATTTCTCTTTAAGCAGGTATAATTGTACGTATGTGATGCATTTATTCTGAATAAAAATAAGGAACAGCAGTATTATCCGCTAGCCCATAAACGCAGAGGGTCTAAAGTCGAGAAGCCAGGTCTCAGTGGTGCTATCAACCTGTACAGGCGCTCAACTGAACCATTTAGGTTAGTCTGAGGAAGAGAGGGTCAAATAGTGTTCTTCTTATTGATACTGCAACAGAAACTCCTGCCTCCTGTCTGGTTGAGGCACTGACACGAGTGGTGGATGACCATACGCAGGCTGGAGTACATAAGCTGGTGACTTCATACCTGTCGGAAGGTGCGGGTGCTCGTCTCTGCCAGCAGAGGTGATGCAGCAGCATAGGAATTGTAACTGGGACTTGAAAACGACTAAATTTCCTAACAGAGAATGAATAGTGTGTGTGTGTGTACCTGTAGTGTTCAGGAGCGTGCTTATCGGTCAGCAGTTGAAGGTAGATGGACTGAGAGCGTCTCTTCATACACCAGTTCTGTTTTGTGATCGGAGGAAAGAGACGTCATTTGAAACCTGAGAGTTGAATTCCAGAGAGAGTTCAATACCTACACTATAACAAATTCAACACTAGTTATACAGCCAAAGGTTTCTGGATACTTGACTTATAAACTTGGTCATGATTGGCTGAGCACTGATGTTGGTCAAGGAAGCCTGAACTGATGTTCCAGTTTATTCCAAAGCTGTTCAGTGGTGCTGAGGTCAGGGCTCTGTGCAGGACACTGGAGTTTTTTTAAACCGAGCTTTTCCTCATGTCATTATAGAGCTATAGAGGAACTGAAAAGGGCCGTCCCTAAAGTTGGAAGCATATTAAGTCTTTAATATTATTGATTTATTACACCTGTAGCAATTGTTGTGGCTGACACGCATACATTCAAAACTTACCAGGGGTGTCCCAGTACTTTTGTCCATATCATGTATGTGCACACCCCTAAGTACAGCTTTTACACTGTAGGCCTAGTATTTTATACACTATATGGCCAGAAGTATGTGGACACCTAAACCATAAGCTTCTTGGACATTGCATTCCAAACCCATGAGCAGCTTTGACTTGTCTGGAAAGGCTTTTTATATTCCTAAATTTTATATCATAATAAAGATTCAAAACACATCCTTACTGTAACAAATAAGGGAGCTTGTCTACGAGCTGGCAGAGGACAGGTATACCCTTGTTAACCAAAGATAGCAGCCTCGTAGGTGTCAAAGAGACATGAACACACCAAGACCAATGAGCTAGCAAACAAAAGCCCAACAAGAACCGTGTCTACTGCACCTCCATACCCCCCTGCTAACCATCAGTGGCAGGGCAGGACAGGCATGATTCTGTAATCATTGACCAAATGAAATGATTTGAAAGTGAAACTCGTGCATACTCATTTCTCGGTCAAGTTGTTTGTTCGTGTGATTAATACACCCCTTCCTACTAACTAAACCACTACCTTTTAAAGCTGTGTGTGTGTGTGTGTGTGTGTGTGTGTGTTAACCTGAGCGAACGCTATGAAGAACAGTTGCTCGTGTGTGTATTTGAGGCCCGGCAGTGGTCTCTCAGGACCGTGATCCCTTATCCACTTCTGATACGCCTGCACAGACCATACAAGAGCAATACAAGAGCAAAGAGACATTATATATATATTTAATTTATATTATACATATGTGTATATGTTATATAAGTGTAGAAACAAGGAGGTGGTTTTAATGTTATGGTTGATCGGTGTAAAAAAGCTGATTTTAGAGAGCAGATTTAGAATGAAGTGTAACGATAAGAACACTAGGGGGCAGAGCAGAGCCGGTTCCTGACAGGCTGATAAATTAAAAAGTAAAAAGATTTACAGAACTTACATAGTAGGAAAGTTTCAGGCCACCAAGATCAGCAATGTTCTCACCAAGAGTAAGCTCACCATTCACCTACACACACACACACACACACACATACTTTTTATTTACAAAAGCTGTTTCCTTTGCATACCACACACACACACACACACACACTGATAAATCAAAACATTAGGAATTCTCACTCTCTGGTTGTAGACGGTGAAGTTGTCGTACAGTTTGGTGATGCACTCGGCTTTCTTCTGAAACTTCCTGTACGACTTATCGGTCCACCAATGCTTCAGGTTACCGTATCGATCGTACTGCCCACCTAAAGCATAGTAATAATCACAGTAATAATCAGGCATTTTACTATCAGATCCACTGCTGGTTTAAATGATACAACACATACAGTGCATGTAGACAACTGTGTATTTATACTGTGTGTGTGAGTGTTCATTGACACACAGATCAGGTCATTTTTGCTCACCCCAGTCGTCGTAGCCGTGGGTTAACTCGTGTCCGATAATCGCTCCAATTGCTCCATAGTTCAGAGACCTACCGAAAAACAAACGCTTTTAACGGTATGCAAAAAATTTGCACCCCTGACATGATCGGCTATGTCAGAGGGAAGGATGGATGGATTACCGTTCTGTCAAATGAAAAAATGAAATTAGTATTACTCATTTAAATTTCAATAAAAGCGTCAATAATTTTGAACTGAAAGGAAAGTCTGTAAGGGTGGCAGGTCGCGTCTAGGCATAGAGGTGCCAAGTGTAGCCCTGTACCCACAAGAACATAAGAATGGATACCTGTTGAACTGGTTCACTTGTGAGTGCGCTCTCAGTACCTGTTGCTTCAGGAAGGGCATCCGGTGTAAAAACGGTGCCAGATCAAATATTACACCTAATTACGGGAGCAGCCAAATAAAAAAAATGCTGAGAGCCTTGCGCAGGGGCCCAAAAGTGGTATCTTGGAAGTGGTGGGGCTTGAACCAGCAACCTTCTGATTACTTCTAGCTGAGCTGCCAATGCTTAGAACAATACTGTGGCTAAAGAGCCAGAGCTACAAAGGAAACTGATGAAAGTAAGGGGTGTAGGATGTGGCTAGAATAACATTAACATTAAAAGACATATACAACAGAGCTATACGGCAGTTGAGACAGTTACAAAAGAATGTATTAATTGATGATCATTTGCTGACACTTTAAAACCTTGTGCCTACGCTTAACAACCTTGACGTCTATTAAAATATCCATATTGTTTTGGTGCTGCTTGACCAGTTCAAAGTAGACTGTGGAAGTCTAGAAAAGTCTAGAAATGTCATGAAATAAAGTATGACCACAAAGGGCCTGCAAAAACGTTTAGCTGACACAGAAACAGTAGTTTACCATTCTACTGCTCGCACAAACCTGATCTATATGAAAGCCATCGGAGGGAAACTCTACTTGCACCCTAAATACTAATTTCTATACAACAAATGAACAGCAATGAATTAAAAGAAGCTATTAAGCACTGAGGTGGTTGTGTTATGCACTGAGGATGTCTGGCAGCCTGTGTACAGGTAGATGAAGGAACAGACCACAATAAACATCAGCAACTTCTGAAACATCTTATGTTTTAATTGCATCTGTAGATTGTCACCATTAGGCGGCAGTGCAGAATCACTTCTCTATCTAAGTGTGGGTCTGTGTGTGTGTGTATGTGTGTGTGTGTGTGTGTGTGTGTGTGTGTGTAATGACTGCTCTGGCTTTGTAAAGGTAGATCAATAGAACGATGGAACTGTCAACCTCTGATTAAAGTCATTCACACAAATGGCCAGCACACACACACACACACACACACCCACACACACACACCCACACACACACACTCTAATTGTCACCTGAGTTAATGGACTAGAACTTTCTCACAATAGTGGAGCGTCTTTTCTCAGCGCGTGACACCTACACACAAACAGAATGAGTTTAAACGATCTGGGCTGATGGTGGGATTACTCTGGCCGTAAGGTGGGAGCTGGAGAATTAGGACGAGTGCATTTACATGCACCGAGGTCCTCAATCAGGGGGAGTAAGAGTACGCTGACTACACACACACACACACACACACACACGCTGGTGGAACACAGGAGTGATTAAAACACACTTTACTTGTCCCCACCTGCACTGCTCAGTTCGTCAGTTTGACCCTGCAGGTAAGGGGGGCGTAATCAGCCGTAAAGCCATCGATTATGAGGCCGGTTTACAGAAGGTACATCCTGTGGCATGATACGTATTTCCTGTTGATGTTTCTGTGTTTTATGATGATAGGGCTGCTAGTGAACGCTTCTTACATCAGCGCATTAGAGTAGATCTGTACCTGAGGGATGCGGTTCTTAGTTTTTAGAGTTTTTAGTAGCCAGAGAAGCTGAGCAAAATTCTACGCAAAGTTTAAACCAATATTCATTTTGGCAGCACGGTGGCTCGGTGGGTAGCACAGTCGCCCCACAGCAAGAAGGCCCTGGGTTCGATCCCCAGGTGGGGCGGTCCGGGTCCTTTCTGTTCGGAGTTTGCATGTTCTCCCTGTGTCTGTGTGGGTTTCCTCCCACAGTCCAAAAACATGCTGGTTAATTGGAGACACTGAATTGCCCTATAGGTCATTGTGTGTGTATGTGTATGAGTGTGTGTGTGTGTGTGTGTGTGTGTGTGTGTGTATGTGTGTGTGTGTGCCCTGCGATGGACTGGCGCCCCATCCAAGGTGTTACTGTGTGCCTTGTGCCCATTGAAAAGCTGGGATAGGCTCCAGTACCCCCCCACGACCCTAATTGGATAGGCGGTTAAGAAAGTGAGTGAGTGTATTAAAGCAGTTGTAGCCTAGTGGTTAAGGTACTGGATTAGTACGCAGAAGGTTGCTGGTTCAAACCCCCTTAAGCAAGGCCCTTAACCCTCAGTTGCTTAGATTGTGTACTGTAGGTCGCTTTGGATAAAAGGCGTCTGCTAAATGCTGAAAATGTAAATGTAGTGGTTAAGGTAGTGGACTAGTATGCAGAAGGTCGCTGGTTCAAACCCCACCACTGCGCGCTGCTGCTGTTTGGCCCTTGAGCAAGGCCCTTAACCCTCAATTGCTCAGACTGGCATCCCTTCCAGGGTGTTACTGTGTTCCTTGCGCCCACTGAAAAGCTGGGATTGGCTCCAGCACCCATTTTTATGTTTAACCACTGCTTCATCCTGGTCGTGGTCGTGATGGTTATAGTTTCACTGTAATCCCACAACACAACGGTAATCCATCGCAGGGCCTCGGATGTCCATTCATCCCTCTGTAATAGCCAATCATATCTATACGCAGACGCCCGCCAATGGCTCCCAGCGGCAGCAGGCTGGCGTAATTCAATGCTGTGCCACCCGAGCGCCATAAAACGAAGTTAATTTCGGGATGTTAAATTGTAATGATGAAGCTGCTAAAGGAGAATGAACTGTCGAGTTACAAGTTAGCTCAAGCTGAAATACCAAAGCCGGGGCTGGATGAAATGAAACACTTGATTTGAATGTGTGTTGGAACGTTTCGGATTTACTCACTGCGGAAATTCTGGATCGTACAGAGTCGGCTGGAGAATTCCTGCCGGGAATACTGGGAAACAGAAGTTCAGATGTTAGAGAAAGAACGAGAGAGAGGAAGACGTGAGAACGCTGAGAGGTGAGGAGAGTGATGGAGGAATGATAGACAGGATCAAAACACGGCTTTGGGTTCTTTGGGTTAATGCTGGTGTTTGTCTTGTGTCTCCGTCTCGCCCCTCAACCCTCTCTCTCTTTCTTTCTCTCTCTCTCTCTCTCTCTAACTGCACGTATCGACCCTCTGAGAGAAAGATCTAATCCCCCAAATGCACAAGGACACCACCAATAACCCAACACAGCTCACAGCCGAAAAGATGGAAGTGTGTGTGAACCTGGTGCCACGTACCCATCTGGTTCTTGTTTGGTAGATAGTACGCATTTAGAGCTTGGGGTGGAAGAAGCCAGCTGTGAAAATATAACACACACACACACACACACACACACACACACACACACACACGCACACGTTAATCCGAATCTGAGGTTAAAACCACATCAAGACTAGCTCTAGATCAGGGGTGCCCACACCTTTGTGGCTTGAGGTCTACCAATTCAGTCGACACGTCATCGAGATATACTTTTTAAAAGGTTTGCCTCATTATTTTTTTTTTTACAGCTTTACAGGTCAAGCGACTGAACAATCACACTGACCTCATTTTGATGATTTGTACTGAATGGTGTCGGTCAGGTTTATGTATCTGGACAGGAGCTACTGATGCTGATTCTCAAGCAGCTTCCAAGTGGTCATCAGTAAGGGTGGACCCATATTTAGTAGGTTGATCCAAAAATGCTGTCAATATGCGGCACATTTTCTCATGTTTGGATATTGTTCCTCAGACAGCAAGTTCCAAGATCGTCCAGCAGAGGCGCTCGACTTCATATGAATGTCATCTCTCCATCAGGTTCTTCCACGTATGAACGAAACAGCGTCTCTGAAGCGTTCCTACCCGAATCGAACCGTTTGTGGTTTCTATGTGCTTGGTTGCCTTTCATCTTCGCAGGGGGGTGCTGGAGCCTATCCCAGCTTTTCAATGGGTGCAAGGCACACAGTAACACCCTGGATGGGGCGCCAGTCCATCACAGAGCACACACACACATACATTCACCTATAGGGCAATTCAGTGTCTACAATTAACCTGACTGCATGTTTTTGGACTGTGGGAGGAAACCGGAGCTCCTGGAGGAAACCCACACAGACACGGGGAGAACATGCAAACTCCACACAGAAAGTCGAACCCAGGACCTTCTTGCTGTGAGGCGACAGTGCTACCCACTTAGCCACCGTGTCGCCCCATCTTCACAAACAGTGCAGGTTACAACAGGAAAAATGCAAAAAATGGCGCAAACTGGCTACTGATGAATGGAAACGTTTTAGATTCGTGGTGCTTTAGGCTGTTAAAAAAACAGTGGCCACATTTCATGTCAATCGACGATCGCTGTATCGGGCACCCCTGCTCTAGAGTAATTGGCACCCTTGGTAAAGACGTCTTTGTGGGTATTAACCAGTAGTTTACTAAGTTAAGCAAATGGTAAGTAAACCGGGTGCTCGGATGGTGAAGTAGCCACCGCTGCTGAGCTCTCGCGTTTGAATCCCAGCTGTGCTATGACCATCCAGGCACCCACGCAAAACAGAACTGGATGTGCCAAGTGTTTGTTAGAAACAGAATTCATTATATAATGTGTGTGTGTGTGTGTGTGTGTGTGTGTGTGTGTGTGTGGACGCCAGATGCAGAAACAATCAGCTTGCATCAAAAAAGAGTCACACCAGAACACGACTGATTTATTCAGGTTTTGTTTTTATTTACCTTTACATCAATCAGTCGCAGGTGCAACCTCTTATACTCATCTCGGGCTGCAATCAGACGAGCGCAGTAAAAAGTAATAGGACAGAAACTACACACCGGTCGCGGGAGAATAGAGTTCCATCTCGAAGCAAGAAAGAACGTCATGTAGAGTAGAGATGACGGCTACATTAATGCGACCCGCACCAAAACCAAGAATTGATTTTCTATCCCAGCAGACACTAATCAGGAGGGGTGGATCTTCTCTAAATGTAAAATGCCGAATAAAGAAAGAGGATGAGATCACTGAGGGAAACTAAATTAGATTGTTGGGACAGACTGAAAGGCTAAAACAAGAACCTTCCAAACAATAGAGAGGGTCACCCCCCCAGAGCCACGCCCCAACCTCCTTGTAAGACCACACACAACATCCAAGATGGATGGATTTGGATTTATGTTTGGAGGAAGCCAATATCTGCAACCCACTCAAATACAGTCAAATAAATCATTATGCCAACAAATATAAGGTCGTTTTATAGAATGTGCACCCTGTGTTACAAAAACCTCTTTGTCCACATATGCTGCCATCGACCTCTTCCTGAGGGATTTAATGCCCATGTCCAACAAGTTTGTGGTCAGGTGTCCAGATACTTTTTATGTTTTAATACAGTGTGTTCGGACAGTTTTCATACCCCTATTCTGTGCCATGGGTTTGATTTGAGGAACGGCAAATATAAACAGTCACTCACTTGGATTTGTCCACCTCTTTGTGGACCTTGTTTATGGACAGGTTGATGTTGTACTTGATGCTGTTCAAGACGTTTTTGAAGTAGGTCTTCTCATTTACTTCAAACTTCTCAGAAGAGAAGAGAAGAGAAGAGAAGAGGAAAAGAAGACAAGAGAAATACAGATAAGAGTAAGAGAACAGAAGAGAAGAGAAAAGACGTGAAAAGAGAATAGAATAGAAGCAATGAGAAGAGAGGAGAAGAGAAGAGAAAAGAAGATAATAGAATAGACGCAATCAGAAGAGAAGAGAGAAGAGAAAAGAAAAGAAGAAAAGAGAAGAGGAAAAGAAGAGGAGAACAGAAGAGAAAAGAAGAGAACAGGAAAAGAAGAGAAAAGAAGCAAAGAGAATAGAAGAAAAGAAAAGACGAGGAAAAAAGAGAAGAGAAGAGGACAAGAAGAGATAAGCAGCGGAAAAGAAGAGGAACAGAAGAGAAGAAGAAAAGAAGAGGAACAGAAGAAATGAGAAGCAAAGAGGAGAGGAATAAAAAAAAAGAAGAGGAGATGAGAGAAGCAAAGAGAAAAGAAGAGAAACAGAAAAGGAGTAAAGAAGAAAAAGAAGAGAAGCGGAAAAAAAGAGAAGCGAAGAGAGGAAGATAAGAGAAAAAAAAGACGAGAAGAGAAAAGAAGCAAAGAGAAAAGAAGAGAAGATAAGAGAAAAGAGGAACCACATTAAAAATCATTTACATTATCAATAAACACCCTCAAACGTCATGTCCACTTCACTTCTTATCAATGTTCCGTCCCATTACTTTACACTGTTAGCAGCCTGACACTATCAGATATTTTATTTATACACGAAATACACTAGGACCAAAAGTATTTGGACGCAGGTACATTAGCTTGTTAGAGAGAGTGATTTACCTTGTATTCCTGATCAATAAGCTCTGGCTTTAACAGAAAGTCTGGGTAACCGGTCATCACCGTCATCTGCTGGAGCTGAGAGACACAGGGCGAGAGAAACAGCAACCAAGTAAACAAATATGAATGAAATGATCCTCTATATTATTATTATTAATATTATTATTAATAGTAGTGATAGTAGTATTGATACAGTGCTGATACTGCATAGTTTCAGTAGTTCCAGCTGTATTAAAATGTATTTTTGTAGACGTCTTTAATCATTATTGACTGCACATTACTTTGAATGTTTAGATCGAATTATATGTAGATTTTATCGTCTATTAAATCTGTATTTCTATTCATCATCACTAATAAACGACCCTGGGCCCCGTCTCCAATCATGCGTTTCTATTAATTTAAAGAAAGTACACCAGCAGAAACCCAGGCTGGACACCCACTTTAAAAGACCTAAAAGAAGTTTACTCATGTATGTTTTTATATGCTGGTTACCTTGGCTCTCGCTGCCTCCTTGGTCTCATCATCCATCCAGTCGAGTTCCTGCAGTCTGACATCCAGCGAGTGTTTAATGTCCTCCACCAGCTCCTGTACCTGTACCACAGCAAACACTTTCAAAAAGCTAATCGATAGAAAATCATGCTCTGTGTCCGGTCAGGTCAAACGTATTCGTTCTGCTTTATATAACAAACACTGTCCTAAAGAAATCTCACACATCTCCAGCTCCAAACCCCCTATAATGAGCAGCCCAGAGCCACAGAGGCAGGAAATCTGGGTTTAAATCATAGTAGGCGCTATCGGTCGGTCAGGAGTCTAAACAGACGTGATTGGCAATGTCTGAGGTGGGGGGTGGCCGAAACCCTGCGATGGCTTGGCATTGATCCTAGAGTTTCATGGAAACCGGACCCATTATGATGAATACTAGGATAAAGCAACTGATGAGAAGCAAAATAAAAGGAACAAGTCCATCATCCTTCAGTTCAGTCTGTAACAGAATAAATCACTGGAAGCCTCCTTTAAAACTGTGCACATGGCTGTGAGGGTGAGGGATCTATTAGATGTCGGGCTGATGGAGGTTCCTTGTAAATAAAATTGTTGGACGTCCAATGCACAGTAACGACAGAATGAGTCCAGATTCTAACCTACACATTTACTCAACACTTACTTCACATTCTAAGCCATGTAAACAAAGTGTTTCACATGAGAAGCTTTTTGCGCTTTGAGCGCCGCGGCACCCGCAAAAATTGTGAGCACAACGCAGTTTGTTTGTTTTGTATATTAGGATTTTAACGCCATGTTTTACACGCAAGCCCAACGCAGCAAAGTGTGCAGCGGTCTAACTGAACTCGCTTAGGAATACGTTCCAAGATCTATGCGATTAAGAAGCTTAATGAAACAATATAGACGTGCAACATGGCGCTGGTGCTGCTGTGGTACCATCAAAGCTTTGCATAGTGAACAAACCACCTTTTTGTTTTGTGCCAAATTTAAGTATTCCTAAACTTATTTGGGTTCTCTACAATCGTCCTCTGACTGCTGCAGACGGCATTTTTTAAGATTGCGCTTAATGCCGCCAACCAGTGACCGGACCAGATACGACTGAGGTCCTGCACGAAGCGAGTAGTGCTGAGGGAATCATATGAAAGCTTATCTGAATGGAGACGTTGTAGAAATTAAAAAGGATCATTAATAAACATAGTTTTAAAAACGATGCATCGACTTAAAATAGGTCGACCAATCGCAGCAGCCCTAGTTCCTTGCAGTTCACGTGTTAATGGCAGCAGATCTGATCAGTGAAAAGACCTGAGGGACTTTGATAAGGACGAAATGGTTACGGACAGAGAATGGGTTGAAGTATACCCAGTATCATCCCATCCACTCACAGTGGTCTAAATTAGGACAGTGCACATATTTTAAAACAGAATACTATCGTCAGTCCAAGCTTAACATCTTCAGTCATTCTTAAAACAGCACAGGAAAGGTGGCGGAGCAAAAAAAAAAAGAAAGAAAGAAGAAATCGGCATTGAAGGTATGAGAGGGGCGACTGAAAGGAACAACAGAAGATGAGATCACATTAAGGTGAGGGATTAGGAGTGAAAGGAGAGATGGATTAGTGGAGAGAGAGAAACGGAGACTGGAGGAAAGAGGACGAGATGAGAGACGAATGAAAAGTGGGAGGTTATATAGAGGAAAAGACGTGAGATGAAAAGAAAGAGGAGGAAAAACTAACAATCGGGACAGACCCATTTTTAAAAGACGTTTCGGGGTCGGATCGAGCGCCGCCAATGTGTCGTGAAGTGCGTCTCGAACCGTAATCGACAACACAATCAATAGCTAAAGTACAGTAGATAAAATTAGACTTTAATTTCAACCCAATAGGAAAGAAAGGCCAGGAAAGCTGGACTGGGAGACACGGTGGCTCACTGTCGCCTCACTGCAAGAAGGTCCTGGGTTCGATCCCCAGGCGGGGCGGTCCGGAGACACTGAATTGCCCTATAGGTGAATGGTGTGTGTGTGTGTGTGTGTGTCTGCCCTGTGATGGACTGGCGCCCCATCCGGGTCCTTTCTGTGCGGAGTTTGCATGTTCTCCCCGTGTCTGTGTGTTTCCTCCGGGAGCTCCGGTTTCCTCCCACAGTCCAAAAACGTGCAGACAGGTTAATTGGAGACACTGAATTGCCCTATAGGTGAATGGGTGTGTGTGTGTGTGTGTGTGTGTGTGTGTGCCCTGTGATGGACTGGCGCCCCATCCAGGGTGTTACTGTGTACCTTGCACCCATTGAAAAGCTGGGATAGGCTCCAGAACCCTCCCACGACCCTGATTGGATAAGTGGTTAAGACAGTAAGTGAGTGAGTAGTTCCTCTCACTGCACGTCTTTGTATTGTGGGAAGAAACCGAACACAGACATGGGGAGAACATGCAAACTCTATACAGAACGGACCCGGACCGCTCAACCTGGGAATCGAACCCAGGACCTACTTGCTACCCACCGATCCACCCGGTGCTCTAAAATAATCCTAATTGTAAAAAAGTACAATAGAATGGGTTGGCTCGGAGGCGCACAGCGAGAAGGGCCTGGGTTTGATTCCCAAGCCGGGCGGACAGGGTCTTTTCTGTGTAGATTTTGCATGTTCTCCCTGTGTCTGCATGGGTTTCCTCTTAGTGCTCCGATTTCCACCCAAAGACATGCAATCAGGTCAATAAGAGCTAATAAATGTGTGTGTGTGTGTGTGTGTGCACTGTAATAGACTGGGTGATAGACTCCAAGGTGTCTGTCCCGCATTTCGCTCAATGAATCAGACCCACCGCAACCCTGACCAGGATAAAAGAATGAATAAGCACAAGACTGGATTAACATGGTCTTGCCTTGGCCTTGCTGTGAGAGGAGAAGTAGCGCTGGACGAAGAGGGCCCCGAGCGCCATGCCGAAGTGTTTGTTGGCCTGGTTGAGACACAAGCGGGCGAGTTCCAGCTGCCGCTCGGTTCCGTCGATCTCGCGCGAGAACTCGTGGATGGTGCTGCGGAACGCGGTGGATAGATGCTCGCTGAGAGCCGCGACGATCCGCCACAACATGTAGTTATGGAGAACCCTGTGAGCAAGACCGACAGAAAAAGGAAAAGGAAGACACACACACACAGAGAGAGAGAGAGAGAGAGAGAGACACTTCGTATTGGGAATGTTTTTTTTACAAATGAATAATAAATCTCATTAATGCCGCGAAACCGCACACCAAGCCCAACGAGCGGCTAAACGCTGTAAAAATTAAGTCATAATTAATTACTCCAAGACGTAAACAGATGGGAAATGTCACGCCGAACAAAACAAGCTCACACGCACACTCATCTCAGGCCCTTTTAGCGTGATGTCATCCCTCAGGGGGGTTTGATATGCGGGCGGCATTTTAATCATAGCTTGTTCTGGCGCGGCTCCAGAGCGGTCGCGCCAACCAACCACTCACGGTGGCTAATTCAATATACCGAGAACCGAGAGAGAGGGATGCTGGGGGGAGGGCTGGAGGATAGAAGGAGAGGGGACGAGGCTTTTTCTTGAAATCACTTTCGTAACACGGAGATGGGCGCACGCGACGAAAATGAAAGATAAAACGGCGAGAGTAAAAGGATGAGAGACAGAGGAAGACACCGAGACATTTTAAATGGATAGAACGAAAAGAGACGGAAGAGAACAAGAGAGGTGGACAGACTGTGAGGAAACGAGGGAGATGAAGGAGAAAAGTGAACAAAAAGAAGCAGCAGGAGGTCTAGAACGCATGAAAAGAAAAGCAGAGGTTCTTAACCTTTCGATCGGCCGCGCTGTAACAGCAGCCAGTAACCAGTCTAGCCGCGCACAGTCATTATTATATAGGAATAACAGGCTTGTGTTATAGAAGCAAGCGCTGAACTGCTGTGTGTCACAGGCTGCCACCTCCTTGTTTCTACACTCACTGTCCATTTTATCAGCTCCACCTACCACATAGAAGCACTTTGTAGTTCTACAATTACTGACTGTAGTCCATCTGTTTCTCTACATGCTTTGTTAGCCCTCTTTCACCCTGTTC
Source organism: Trichomycterus rosablanca (assembly GCF_030014385.1). Classification (NCBI taxonomy): domain Eukaryota; kingdom Metazoa; phylum Chordata; class Actinopteri; order Siluriformes; family Trichomycteridae; genus Trichomycterus; species Trichomycterus rosablanca. Next base: position 26,637,401 of record NC_086007.1, read on the forward strand.
TTCAATGGTCAGGACCCCCGCAGGACCACCACAGAGCAGGTATTATTTAGGTGGTGGATCATTCTCAGCACTGCAGTGACACTGACATGGTGGTGGTGTGTTAGTGTGTGTTGTGCTGGTATGAGTGGATCAGACACAGCAGCGCTGCTGGAGTTTTTAAACACCTTACTGTCACTGCTGGACTGAGAATAGTCCACCAACCCAAAACATCCAGCCGACAGCGCCCCGTGGGCAGCGTCCTGTGACCACTGATGAAGGTCTAGAAGATGACCGACTCAAACAGCAGCAATAGATGAGCGATCGTCTCTGACTTTACATCTACAAGGTGGACCGACTAGGTAGGAGTGTCTAATAGAGTGGACAGTGAGTGGACACTGTGTCTGATTCACTCATACCAGCACAACACACACTAACACACCACCACCATGTCAGTGTCACTGCAGTGCTGAGAATGATCCACCTGCTCTGTGGTGGTCCTGTGGGGGTCCTGACCATTGAAGAACAGCATGAAAGGGGGTAACAAAGTATGTAGAGAAACAGATGGACTACAGTCAGTAATTGTAGAACTACAAAGTGCTTCTATATGGTAAGTGGAGCTGATAAAATGGACTGTGAGTGTAGAGGAGGTGGCTGATCAGTAAATATATAAACAGGCTGAGTGAAATAGAACATTTGATGGGTTAGGCTACTGGACTAGCAGTCAAAAGGTTGCTGGTTCAAGCCCCATCAGCACCAAGTTGCCACTGTTGGGCCCCAGAGCAAGGCCCTTAACCCCCAAACAAACAAACACCTGGTTCCCATCTCACTCACAGACACCAGTTTGGTGCCAGTGAAAAACACTGATCTGATTCTGTTATTGTAGCGTGAGGTGTCCCTCAGGTATCAGTGCTTGGTCCTTTTTTTTTTTTTCTTTCACAGTCTCGATGTCAATTGTAAGCCAGAAAAAAATGACAGAGCACAAACAGAGACAGCCGGAGGTACCTGGTAGCTAAGTGTGCAACCACAGACAGGGTATTATGGGTCATCTCATTAGTCTTACTACGGGTAATCTTATAATGCATGCAAATGAAGTGGAACCGTCCACCCTGAGGAGCACCTGAGCTGAACACACACACACATGCACTTGAATATGCTATATGCAAAAAGTATGTAGACACCCTCCTAATTATTGAGGTAAGGTGTTTCAGCCACACCCAGCGCTGGTTATCCCAAGGATGAATCTGGAGGTGAGCACCAACCAACAGTACCCGCTGTGCCAACCTGCAGCCGTGCTGCACAGCTTCAGTGATCCAGGTTCAGGGTCTTATTACTAGTTACAGTCTGTATGGACAGTTGTAGCCTAGTGGTTAAGGTACTGGATTAGTAATCAAAAGGTTGCTGGTTCAAGCCCCACCACTGCCAGGTTGCCACTGTTAAGCAAGGCCCTTAACCCCCAATCGCTTGGACAATATACTGACACACTACTGCAAGTTGCTTCGGATAAAAGCGTCTCCTAAGTCAGACCCACAGCAACCCTGACCAAGTACTAAAAAACGCCTGGATTCATATGAAAAAATGAATTATTTTAGGTGGCTTGACTGTACTTCAAAGCGAATGTCATAAAACTGAAGTCAGTGACTGAGAGCGGTCCCTGCGTCCGGCTGAGCTAGCACACTGCATTAGCCCTTATCGCTGCTAGCGTAGCTCTTTTGATATTATTTCACGGTCAGCGTTTAGAAGAGACGCCACCTGCCTCGGAAAATCACAAAAAAAGAGAACCGCCGGTGCGGGAGAAAGAAAACAAGACCAGGGAGGGAATTCAGGTGGAAGAAAAGCGAAAGAACTTTGTGAGAAAGGAGCTGCACAGACGCCTGCGCTGATGAGACGATCCCAGGAACAAAAGAGGAGCGAAAAAAATAGAGGAATTTATAGACGGACACAAAAGTCATCCCTCCCTCTGTACCTGCAACTCGAACAGGCGCGAGCAGATTGGCTGCAGCTTCATCCATCTCCATGGTGATGATAATAACAGTGATTATGAAGGAAGGTTTCATTGTGTGCATATTATGGGCTATCATATGTTATTATAGGAGGGAAGCCGGAGCGAAGCACTGAGAAAAATAACTCCCATCCATTTAGCGCCCAGAGAAAACGAGGGACAAAAGAGATGACAGGAGCGTTCGGTGTAAATGAGCTCTGATCAACCTGAGGACGTGCAACGATATACAGCAACACACACACACACACACACACACACACACACTGTGAAAGGTTCAGAGACAAAAACATCACATTATATGTAGTTTCCGGTTTTCCATCCACTGTCTACTATACTGTCAGTTTGGTTGATTCAGGTACACTCGTACCCCTTTTCTGTGGGCGTCTCAGAGTGTCGAGGTTTGGGTGCTTTCACATGAGAAGCTGCTAAATCACGTTTGTGCTTCACTTTCATACTTTAAAGTCACCTGATTAAATTTTGAGCCAGTCTGCTGCTGATATTTTCAAAGCACCTCAAAAGAGATGAACTGTGTGATATGACGTGGTAAAAGTGACCCGGACAGTACGAACAACGCTTAACGTAAAAAATAAAGCACAACGTGACTTGTACTAAAAGAACGAGTGATAAATTTGGGTAGTACAGAGCGCTTATAACCAGTACAGAGCACTTATAACCAGTACAGAACCAGTACAGAGCGCTTATAACCAGTAATAACAGAGTAATTGAGTGTTTGTGTGGTACTGTTAGTACATTCAGCCACGTTACTCTTTATTTAGTTGAAGCTTTTTGTGGATTCAGAACCTCGAGCTGCAGAACCAGCACACGTGAAGTAAATCCAGTTAAACACAGATACATGTGGAGCTGTTAGACTGGGTTTGATGGTTATTTCACACAGATGTTTGTTCGTGTCGTGGAACTTTAGTGACGTTTTATCTCTCAAGCCCAGCGCTGAGCAGAGTGGCTATTTGAAAAACGCTACGTCTTCTTATCACCGATAGCTGATCGATGCTTCTTGCATTAAAACGAACATCTGTAACAGCAGCACAAATCCCCACAGGTAATCTACACGCTACATGTTACTCTTTACTTTCGTTGTGTAACGCCCACCGTTGATGACGCAGGCTTGGTTCCTAAAAACTGGTGGAAACGCGGGTCGGTTCTCTACAAAACACCCGAACAGAACCGGTTCAAGAACCAGGGTTCTTTTAGTGGAAAAGCACTAGTGGCCAACAAAGAAGAAGATATTTGGTTTAATAATCAGTACTGGATAGCTGTCAGAATCAGCCAGAGGTCTCAGATACACAACCCACACACACACACACACACACACACACACACACAACACATAAACCCTTGATAAACAACAGCACGATTCATACACATTATATACACACAACCACCCACTCCATAAACCAACATGCACGTTTATGCAAGTTCTACACTGGACAGTCCGACTCTGGAGAGCTCTGTGTGTGTGTGTGTGTGTGTGTGTGTGTGTGTGTGTGCGTATCCAATCCATGAGTCTGTATTTTGGCCGGCGCTGGTGCGTGACCCCTCTGCTGAAGTGCGGCTGATTAGTATCGACCCGCGGTGCCCTCACTTAACCACACACACTCTCACAATACAATAAAGTTAGCATAAGGCCGTTCGTGGATCAATACAGTACACACTAGCATTAGCATATGACTGAAGGCAGCAGGGTGGCACAGCTGGCAGCGGGGGGGGCCCCGGGGACACGAGTTCGAATACTGGCCTCGGGCCACGGTCTGTTTTGAGACCAGGTGCTGATGTTCCACCTTTGGAGGTTGTTTTTTGGAAGTTGATTGGATGCTTCAAATGCTCTTCTGGGTCAGAGCATCTCCAAAACTGCAGCTCTTGTGGGGTGTTCCCGGTCTGCAGTGGTCAGTATCTATCAAAAGTGGTCCAAGGAAGGAACAGTGATAAACCGGTGACAGGATCATGCGCGGCCAAGGCTCAGTGATGCACGTGGGGAGCGAAGGCTGGCCCGTGTGGTCCGATCCAACACACGAGCTGCTGTAGCTCAAACTGCTGAAGAAGTTCCTGCTGGTTCTGATAGGAAGGTGTCAGAATACACAGAGCAGCTCGGGAATGCTTCAGGAACGGTTTGAGGAGCACAACAACCAGTTTGAGGCCTCCAAATTCCCCAGATCTCAATCCAATCGAGCAGTCGAGCATCTGTGAGACGTGCTGGACAAACAAATCCGATCCATGGAGGCTCCACCTCACAACTTACAGGAGTTAAAGGATCTGATGATAACATCTTGGTGCCAGATACCACAGCACACCTTCAGGGGTCTAGTGGAGTCCATGCCTCGACGGGTCAGGGCTGTTCTGGCAGCAAAAGGGGACCATGACAATATTAGGACTCGTGTGTGGCGAGCATCGAATTCTAAACGTGTTTATATTTACAAAATACATCGATCAGGCTTTGTACAGTTTCTTTGTGTACTTTTTGTTGTGTTCGTAAATAAAAGCAAATCCTTCGAGAAAAGAATCCATTCAGTGTGATTTGTATTGAAAACAAGGCACGTGATGCGGAATGAGAACGAAATAAATAAACTGCATTATATTGTGTAAATAATGTGCATTACTGCACACGCACAGAACACAATCAGCTCATATTTCATTTTGCTCCACACAGCAGCCCTGTGTGTGTAAATATTCAAAACAAAAAGATGAGAAATGTGCACATTTTGGAATGGAACGTATTGTTTTTGTTCGGTAAGCTGAGTTATTGTTGTGTAGGTGAATAACTAGTGTAATAAGTCAGAGCAATGCGGTTTATGTTACGGATCCTTTTGTGTTTGATGTTTATTAGCTCTTTGCGATATATCACCCGTACGATGCACACATTCATGTTTTAGTTATTCCTCGTGTATGAATACGGACACTGCAGAAGGTAATACATTAGTTGTATTTGTTGTTTTTGTTATTTTATTATAAATTATTCATCTACACAATCATTTCACCCTGATCACAGTTGTGATGAGTCCAGTTCACGGCGGAGCACCAAACGCACTTATTTACACACCGTCATGACACATAAACAGTACAGCTGACCGGTTCACTGTTACTGGACAGCACAGAGGGTTCACACAACAGCACATAGAATGAACCCTGGTCTGACCTCGCACTTACAAGTGTGGCCTGTCTGTTGGACGCCCGGCCAGGTTGATAACACGGCTGATATTCAAACTCAGATCTCAGATCTCGCACCTTATGCCTGGTTCACACCTTATGCGACTGGTCAGCGCTAGATTTGCCGGCTCGGGAGCAACTAGGCGTTCGCTCGGCGATCGAAATTCGGCTCTCAATCGCTATGTGTGAACTACTCAACAACTCGATCCGAGCGGCTCCAACCGAAGCGAGATTTCTAGCAGGTCAGATATCTGGATCTGAGTTGCCCGACTGGCAATGAGTGCTATGTCGAACAGCCAATGAGAACGCACGATATGGTGTGAGGGGAAACGCAGGGGAGGTGTGTAAAAAGGTGGTACAGGGGCGTAATATAGTTTATATCAGAATACATCAGCACACACACAAGTTTTATACAGTATTTCTGACCTGATCGTTCTCTACATTTTATTGCATAAAATATTTATTAACCTTCAACTCACTACAGAACAATCCATGCTGGTCATGTTGTCATATTTTTCCTCTTTGATTTTACGCTGCACATCAGCGCACAAGCTTTGATCGCTCGCTATTTGCTGACGTGCATTTTTGGACGTGGTATCGTTAAACCCCTCGTCACTTCTCACGTTTGTTATCGTGACTAAACGTAGTTTGGGAGACCAGAGAAGCTCGCCTGTGATTCCAGTTGGTGATAGATGGTGTAGTGTGAAACCCCCCATCACTGATCAGTCGTGTAGTGTGAAAGCCACACCGACTTGAAAGACTCCCGATTACAAGAGATCCAGTTGTGTAGTCTGAACTGTACAGCGAACTTGGCATTAGGAAACACATACATCTCTCATACGTTGACTGGGGTGAGGTTAGAACCTAGGTCCTAGGAACCGTAAGCTGTGCCACATCCTATTTGCCAGCCTAATAAAAATTCCATTCATTTTTAGAACACGCTTTACCCAGAACAAACTCAGTCAAAACACTGGGTGCGAGCAATGAGTTTAGCCTGGCAGGGAAAGCAATCCATCACAGGGCACCAACACTCACCCATTTATGCCCACATATGGGGAAATTTACAGCGCCCAATTCACTCACCTATAAAAAAAAAACACCTATAGAGAACATACCAAACCTCTAAGTTCTACAAACAGTGATCAGAGGTGGGGTCGGTCCCCCCAGTAAAGGTGCTCTAACTCTAAAACACAGAGCACCAATTTACTCACATGTATGATTTAGGCAGGAAAAGACCCGCATTCAGAGAGAGAACATGCCAAACTCCTTACAGACTTCAGAGCAGAAAGTGTATAATATGTATAATCTGACAGGCAGGACAAGACCCGCATTCAGAGAGAGAATATGCCAAACTTCTTACAGACTTTAGAGCAGAAAATGTATAATCTGTATGATCTGAGAGGCAGGACAAGAGCCACATTCAGAAAGAGAACATACCAAACTCCTTACAGACTTCAGAACAGAAAATGTATAATCTGACAGGCAGGACAAGACCCACATTCAGAGAGAGAATATGCCAAACTCCTTACAGACCCACATTCAGAGAGAGAACATACCAAACTCCTTACAGACTTTAGAGCAGAAAATGTATAATCTGTATGATTTAAGAGGCAGGACAAGACCCACATTTAGAGAGAGAACATGCCAAACTCCTTACAGACTTTAGAGCAGAAAATGTATAAGCTGAAAGGCAGGACAAGACCCACATTCAGAGAGAGAACATGCCAAACTCCTCACAGACTTTAGAGCAGAAAGTGTATAATCTGTATAATCTGACAGACAGGACAAGACCCACATTCAGAGAGAGAATATGCCAAATTTCCTACAGACAAAAAACTTTAGAGCAGCAGTGACCAAAAGTGAGGTTCAAACCCGGGTACTAAGAAATCCAAAGCAATACAACTCGCCTTCCACATCTGCAGTGCCACAGTGCCAACCTTCAGGTACTCTGGTTTCCTCCCACCTCCCAAAACATGCCAGGATCGCCAGGATTGAGTAATGAATGTATGAGTTTGTTGCCCACTGAGAGACTGGCAGCGGTGACACCGGACCAGGCACATGTTTACATGTCGAGGTTGTTCGGCAAGTCCACACGGAACATGTCTCATTTTGCGTCATTATTTTTTAACCTGAATTATGGAAACACTGAACATTTTCTGCGTCCTCCTGTGTTCTATTAATTATTAAGCGTAAATCGATCTTGCGCTGGTCTCGCTAGGCCGGCTGCCAATCTCTTAAGAAGGTCTGGCATCTTGTTATTAAAAAAGTTGGCCGTGAACGTTGCCCACAAGTTCTCTAATGCACAGAAAACATCTCAGACATAAAGAACTCGTGTCTTTCAAACTCCCAACTGTAAATCCAAGACACTTACACAACCCCTACACATCCAATCTGCGACCGCTTCTCATCACCTGCCAGTGTCGGGTTCCCACAAAGAGCTGTAGTGCGTACGGAGAACCACGTTAAGCTCCATGTGGCTCCATGTGAACGGTTTATTGTGAGTCCGGCCTTCTCATCAGTTCGTCAACACTGCCTGACCTAACAAGCACTTTTTGGAGTCTTTAAATACCGTGTTCACTCACTGTCCACTCTATTAGACACTCCTACCTAGTCGGTCCACCTTGTAGATGTAAAGTCAGAGACGATCGCTCATCTATTGCTGCTGTTTGAGTCGGTCATCTTCTAGACCTTCATCAGTGGTCACAGGACGCTGCCCACGGGGCGCTGTCGGCTGGATATGTTTGGTTGGTGGACTATTCTCAGTCCAGCAGTGTCAGTGAGGTGTTTAAAAACTCCAGCAGCACTGCTGTGTCTGATCCACTCATACCAGCACAACACACACTAACACACCACCACCATGTCAGTGTCACTGCAGTGCTGAGAATCATCCACCACCTAAATAATACCTGCTCTGTGGTGGTCCTGTGGGGGTCCTGACCATTGAAGAACAGGGTGAAAGGGGGTAACAAAGCATGCAGAGAAACAGATGGACTACAGTCAGTAATTGTCGAACTACGAAGTGCTTCTATATGGTAAGTGAAGCTGATAAAATGGACAGTGAGTGTAGAAACAAGGAGGTGGTTTTAATGTTATGGCTGGTAGGTTCATGTTTTCACGTTCATGTGTAACATATTTCATTATTTTAGAGTCTCTACCTTTTGGAGGTGTTTTTGATGATGTCCGAGACTTTATGCATGTAATCGGTAGCCAGAACCACAATCTCCTCATCGTCTGAGAAATGATCGTGAAAGATTCTATCCAGCAGTCGCTTCCAGTGTATCTATAAAGAGAGAAAAGAGAAGAAAAAGAGAGAGAGAGAAAACGGAGAACACTCATAAAAGTCTAAACGGCTGCTTAACATATTTGCGTCGTACCGACTAGAAACCATTTTCTGGCTGAATTCATAAAGAAACTCCCAATTACTCAAGGACATTTTTCAATTATGAACGTATTGATTTAGAGCTCGTTTGGGACTCCGTGTCCGTGCCAAGCTTTTAAGACGTGTAACTCGCCTTCTCATGGGCTCTCAAAACGGCTAAACTCGGATCGATTGGGCGTGAAGTTTGAGCCGCAGCGCGTTTGAGCTGTTCCGAGTTTGAAAGTCATCTCGAGAAATATCGGCGAGGCAGAAAATAGCTCCGGCGGTGAACGAAGCTTTCTGCTTTTCACTGTTAATATAGCAAAATAATAAATGCATTCATGGTAGGAATTTAATGGCTTTCTCAAACTGTAGCACCACTGGTGGTACTTGAAGGGTCCCCAAAAGTTTGTTTGCCCTGTGATGGACTGGCGACCTGTCCTTTCAGCCAATTAAATGGACCACTGTGACCCTGACCAGGACATTGAATGAATGAATGTTTTTCTAAACGGTAAATTAGAAGCATTTTTAACATTTAATTGACTTTATTTACAAACTGGATGGCACAGCGGTGTATTATGCTAACCCAAGACTGCTGGGATCCAGATTCCAGTCTCAGCTGTGCTTTTCATCTGATTGGCTGTCTTGGGGGTTGGGGGTTATTCCCTCAGGTATGGATTGGCACCCTGTCCAGGGTATTGTTTCTACACTCACTGTCCATTTTATCAGCTCCACTTACCATATAGAAGCACTTTGTAGTTCTACAATTACTGACTGTAGTCCATCTGTTTCTCTACATGCTTTGTTACCCCCTTTCATGCTGTTCTTCAATGGTCAGGACCCCCACAGGACCACCACAGAGCAGGTATTATTTAGGTGGTGGATGATTCTCAGCACTGCAGTGACACTGACATGGTGGTGGTGTGTTAGTGTGTGTTGTGCTGGTATGAGTGGATCAGACACAGCAGTGCTGCTGGAGTTTTTAAACACCTCACTGTCACTGCTGGATTGAGAATAGTCCACCAACCAAAAATATCCAGCCAACAGCGCCCCGTGGGCAGCGTCCCGTGACCACTGATGAAGGTCTAGAAGATGACCGACTCAACCAGCAGCAATAGATGAGCGATCGTCTCTGACTTTACATCTACAAGGTGGACCAACTAGGATGGACTGTCTAATAGAGTGGACAGTGAGTGGACATGGTGTCTGATCCACTCATACCAGCACAACACACACTAACACACCACCACCATGTCAGTGTCACTGCAGTGCTGAGAATGATCCACCACCTAAATAATACCTGCTCTGTGGTGGTCCTGTGGGGGTCCTGACCATTGAAGAACAGCATGAAAGGAGGCGAACAAAGCATGTAGAGAAACAGATGGACTACAGTCAGTAATTGTAGAACTACAAAGTGCTTCTATATGATAAGTGGAGCTGATAAAATGGACAGTGAGTGTAGAAACAAGGAGGTGGTTTTAATGTTATGGCTGATCAGTGTAGTTGTCTCACACAAACATTTTCTCTTTGAATCATCGTACATAAAAGCGCTTTGTTAAATTTTGAATGAAAAATCAAAAGAAAAAGCAATTAGGAAAATGTTCACATCTCATTTCGTTTGTGGTTTCAAACCGTGCCAACACTGACGGAGGGAGCTGTAGGGTACTGAGTATACAGTATATGTATGTACGTGTAGAGCATGTTGAGCCGGATGTTTGTTGATTGAGATCAAACCCAGCTAATCAGGATAAAAACAGATACAGGAACTATAACCCGGTCTGTATGTGTTTCAGTCCCTGACGTACCCACACATGCACAACCGCCAGGTGTCTGTACGGTTTTGACTGACTGTATATATATTTATTTATTTATTTATTAAGATTTTAACGTCATGTTTTACACACTTTGGTTCCATTCATAACATCAAACACAGTCATGGACAATTTAGCATCTCCAATTCACCTTACCTGCATGTTTTTGGACTGTGGGAGGAAAATGGAGCACCCGGAGGAAACCCCCGCGGACACGGAAGAACATGCAAACTCCACACAGAACCCAGGACTAAAATGTGAAGAGCAAAAACTGTACCCACAGTTTAGTAATCCGTACCCGGGCCGCTCCATCTGGGAATCGGACCCAGGACCTTCTCGCTGTGAGGCGACAGTGCTACTCACCGAGCCACAGTGCCAGTTCCTGTCAGTGTCCTGTCGCTTTCTGAATCGCTTACTCTGTTGTGTTTGCTGAGTTTAATTATTCGGTGCTCTGTACCTTAGTCTAGTTAGATTAACCAAGGGCGGCAAGCTGGCTTGGTGGATCACCTTACAGCAAGAAAGTTTTGGGTTCAATTCCCAGGTGGGAATTTCACCCGGACTGCTCCACCTAGGGATCGAACCCAGGACTAGGGGTCACTAACGAGAAAAAAAATGTGAAGAGCAAAATCTGTACCCACAGTTTTGTAATCTGTAATTTAGTAATTTTAGTAATTTAGTAATTTAGCAATCGAACCCAGGACCTGCTTGCTGTGAGGCGACAGTGCTACCCACCGAGCCAACGTGCCGCCCCGACTGACAGTAAAAATGAAGTTCCTGTCAGTGTCCTGTCAGTTTCTGAATCGCTTACTCTGTTGTTCTTGGGTTCAATTACCAGGCGGAGCGGTCTGGGTCCTTTCTGTGTGGAGTTTGCATGTTCTCCCCGTGTCTGTGTGGGTTTCCTCCAGGAGCTCCGGTTTCCTCCCACAGTCCAAAAACATGCAGGTAAGGTGAATTGGAGATGCTAAATTGTCCATGACAACTTGTGGACTGATGAATGAGTAACTGTTCTGTCATGAACGTAAACAAAGCGTGTAAAACATAAAATCCTAATCAATAGATAAATAGATCATCAATACTGCTGTGTGGTTTGGAATCTATCAGGTGTTTCTCGTGGTCTGGTTGGATGCTGGTTGTGATTTAAAGCTCTGACATAATCTCCGGAGGGGTGTTTAACCTAGTAGATCAGTCTATCTTTCATCTCTGTCTCCTATTGTCTGTTGGAACTAATACCTTCATCCACCATGGCTGAAGTGTGTGTACGTGTGTGTGTGTGTGTGTGTGTGTGTGTGTACGTACACCAGGAGCCATGAGCTGGAGCTGTTTGAGCGTGATTCGATTGTACATGCTGCTCGTGTCTTTCCTCTGATCCTCAAACTCTGACACAGTGATCTAGGAATAAACACGGATAAGCACTCAGATCAAACTCGGATCGTTTGGAAACTGATGTAATCCTGCCTGCACGATATCGTCAGATTGCTCTATTTTACACCTAACATCCCTTCAGACTGAGCTATACACTCACTATATTACCACTATATTCCTAAGTACTGGGTTCAGGTGCTGGAGCAAAACACAGTGCCAACAGGAGTGTAAAATCAGATGTATAAAGTAAATGACACGCTTTCTCTGTCTGTCTGTCTGTCTGTCTGTCTGTCTGTCTGTCTGTCTGTCTGTCTATCTATCTATCTATCTATCTATCTATCTCTCTCTCTCTCTCTCTCTCTCTCTCTCTCTGTCTGTCAGTCAGTCAGTCAGTCAGTCTATCTATCTATCAATCTGTCAGTCAGTCAGTCAGTCAGTCTGTCTGTCTATCTATCAATCTGTCAGTCTGTCTGTCTATCTATCTGTCTATCTCTCTGTCTGTCTGTCTGTCTGTCAGTCAGTCAGTCTGTCTGTCTATCTATCAATCTGTCAGTCAGTAAGTCAGTCAGTCAGTCAGTCTTTCTGACTGTCTATCTATCAATCTGTCAGTCTGTCTGTCTATCTGTCTGTCTGTCTGTCTGTCTGTCTGTCTGTCTGTCTATCTGTCTATCTCTCTGTCTGTCTGTCTGTCAGTCAGTCTGACTGTCTATCTATCAATCTGTCAGTCAGTCAGTCAGTCAGTCAGTCAGTCAGTCAGTCTGTCAGTCTATCTATCTATCTATCTATCTATCTATCTATCTATCTATCTATCTATCTATCTATCTATCTATCTATCTATCTATCTATCTATCTATCTATCTATCTATCTATCTATCTATCTATCTATCTATCTATCTATCTACGTTCCTGTGCCAGCAGCCTGCGCCCCTGGGTACAGAGTAACTAAAGACATGATTTGCCCCATCATAGGATGAACCGGATTGAAACAGACCTGGCCTTTCCTATCCAACATCAGCGCCTGACCTGACAAACGGTCTCATCTTAACAGACACAAATTCTCACACACACACACACACTCTAAAATCTTGTAAGAGGAGGTTGTTATAACCATTGGGAAACCTCATGGTCAGGAACAGTGCACACTTAGTGTATATTAGGTCTTCTTTCACTAAGCTTTCTCTAGCATAATTGTAGCAGGAAATTGCAAGTAAATGAATTATACATGCATTCTTTCCCCTTTCCTTTCAATTTAGTCATATCCAATTCCCCAACTGTAACATCCTCTGCGGAGAGCGTGGAGAGCCACAGACTAGGATATGCCCACTCAGACAGAGACATAGTCTCACAGAGAGCAGTATAGCGTACGGAGAGTCGACAATTCAACCATCCCTCATGCAGAAGCATCAAGCAGCCGGCAGAGGTCGCAATTGCTGCAGCAATGAGAAACCTGTACTACTATACAGGGCGCCCAGCTGGTCGATAGTACCGCTGAGATTCAAACTCTAGAGCTCGAGCTCTCAGCGGATAATGACATTTCAGGTGAAAATACAACCAAACAAAATACATTTAATTAATAAATGTCATTAATATGATTAAAAACCACAATCAAACGTCACATGAAGGTGTCACATGAGCTCTAGCTACTCACGTTAGCCAGTCTCGCCTCCAGATCCAGAATCTCGCGTGACTTCACGGTGGCGTTATGAGCTCCCAGCATGCTCAGCAGCCTCTCCATGAGTGCCTTGTAAGCCGCCAAGATCTGACATCATCAACACGAGATCATTATTCATCAAACATACTCAGCCATGACATCATCAAGCAGCCTAATGGAATATGCATGACCTAATCACGGAGTTGTGACATCATCAGTGAGGTGTACGGGCATCGACATCATCCGCTGCTGGTTACATAGGATCTGATCTGATCAGTTCATGATACAAGCTCACAGATGAGACAAGGAAAGTGAGAGATAATTGCTCAGTCTACGCTGAGGAACCAAAACTTTAGGACCACACGCTTCATTTGGGACTTGCCAGGACATGGACTCCACAAAACTTCAGAAGGTACCAGGAGATTTCCAGCAAGACCCTTCCGCTATCTACATGATCCTAAAGAAAGCAGGATTCGTCCGAACAGATGCTCCAATGTCCAGTTCTGGTCAGGTGCTTTTGACGGTGCGCTTTGACCCACTGTAGATCTTCTGTTCGTGCCTACCAGACGCCACAACCTTCATGTCCTCTGGCATCAGTCAGAGTCTTGGCCGACCAACAACAAGCCGGTGCTTTGTGGCTCGTCCTTTCTCTGAGAAAGGAGACACCCAAGTCGTCTGATCATATATATTTTGTCCTATCAGATCTGCTGCTTTCAACACGTGAAATACGATGAGCTGTCTGATATCTAACAGATCCCTCACCCTCACATCCACCAGGGCTACAGAACAGGTGTTACCATGAGCATTTTTGGGGCGTGGTACTAACGTACTCCACGTAGAGAATCAAGAATAACAATGAAAAGCGTTTTAACAGTTTTCGGCCAATGGCAGCTTCATAGGGGCTCTACACCGACGAGGCATAACATTACGACCACTGACAGGTGAAGTGAATAACACTGATTATCTCTTAATCGAGGACCAAATTGTGATGGCTAGACGACTGGGTCAGAGCATCTCCAAAACTGCAGCTCTTGTGGGGTGTTCCCGGTCTGCAGTGGTCCAAGGAAGGAACAGTGGTAAACCGGCGGCCAAGGCTCATTGATGCACGTGGTGAGTGAAGGCTGGCCCGTGTGGTTAGTCCGATCCAACAGACGAGCTACTGTAGCTCAAACTGCTGAAGAAGTTCATGCTGGTTCTGATAGAAAGGTGTCAGAATACACAGAGCATCACAGTTACAGGGATGATTTGGCAGCAAAAGGGGGACCAACACAATATTAGGAAGGGGGTCATAATGTTATGCCTATTCGGTGTATATATTCGGTACCCACTAACAACACCACCCCCATCCTATATGGACGTTATGTGATTTATAAAGAATTAATTCCTTAATTACAAATGAGAGTCACAGCCACAGAGGTCCTAAACACACACACACACACACACACACTTTCAGGATGTGCTACCTTGATACTGTCCTCATCTTGACCCAGGTACAGAGTTCTCTCAGGTAACGTCAGTCCCTCCTGATCAATCTACACACACACACACACACACACACACACATGAGTAAAGGTTACAGTAATAAACACTTTATAGTACAGCCTGTAAATACAGTGCAATGTAGAGGTACACACACACACACACACACACACACACACACACACACAGACTCACTCGCATCGTGTTACGTGACGAGTTCTTATCGTCCACATTGACCGTAAGAGAAAAAAACACAGCCGTGCTGTAAACACCCTGGGTCCTGTAAAGCATCTCGTCAAAGTTCGGCCTGGTCGGGGCGGAGCCGCTCTCCCAGCCTGCCCCTCCGGGCGCGGCGTCTGCCAGGTCCCACCCGCCGCAACTGTCGATCACCTCCAGCATGGGCTGGGCTCCGAGCCGATCGATCTCCTGGATGTTCACACAGGAGCGATAGAACTCCTTCACCTGAGGAAAAGAGAGAACATGACAAAATAAATACAAGTAAAGTTTCATATGTATATATATTATATTATATATATTATATATACCATGATTGTAATCCATTTGCTGCTCTGTACACTTTGTCACCTCTCCAACACTCCATTTACAAAAATCATCATTCCCAGTACTGCACTGGTACTAACATGAAACTGGTAATAAAATGATAGTGTGTGTTGTTCTGGTATATATGTAGCAGGTGCAGCAGTGTTGTTGGGATTTTTAAATCCTGTTTGAACGTTCTGGCCTCTTTATTAGGAACACACACCCTGTCAGTGCTGGTTGTAGGTGAAATGTTAAGAGACACGATGTGTGTTTATCTTCCTCTAGTCTTTTATCGGTGGACACTTTCTGATCTCCTTCTAGAACTGGCATTGAGGTGTCCCAACAACCCTAATGCACCTGCTGTAACAAAACTCTGCTATAGCAAACGTAAGTTGCTGTGTGGCTCTCAAAGTATCTATTAGCTGAGTTACGATGCCACGATTTTTACATTCTAGCCAATACATATGTTATATATGTTGTATAGTGTGTGTGTGTGTGTGTGTTTGTGTGTGTGTGTGTGTGTGTGTGTGTGAACCTTTCTCTCAGCACTTTCCGGCTCGTTCCGTCCGACCGGTTCCTCCAGCAGGTGCTGCAGCTTCTCCTGGTTCTGCTCGCCGATGGCCGTGATGACGCCGTAGCTGAGCTTATCCTCGGGAATCGCGTGTCGGCGCAACCACCCGCCGCACGCGAAGCTGTAAAAGTCGTGGCACGGCGCCACGCTGGGGTCCACGTTGGCCTGCACGAATCGCGCCGCCCTGAGCAGCGAGCGCCGCACCGTCCCACACTCCCGCAGGCACTGGGTATCCTGACCGTCCATCCACATCAGTTTGAGTCCCAACATGCAGCCCAGGATCACGCACACGCCACCGGCGAACACCAGCGCCGAGAGCAAGCAGATCTCGCGCCGGCTCCACCTCTCAGGCGTGGAGGATTTACATGCCGCCCCGCCCGCTGCCCCACCTCTGGATCGCCCGCTGCGATCCAGAGAGCCACCCAGGGTCAGGCTCATGCCATTGCTGCTGTACCGGCTGCCATACTTGACCTCCTGGAAGTCGTCGTAGTGTGCCGTTAGGGAGTAGGTCTTCTCCAGCGAGACGGGCGAATGGGGTTTGGATTTGTTAGGGAATGTGTGGAACATCTTGGTTCACTGTGAGGGCATGACCTTTGACCTGGAGCTTGGTTAGCAGCTCTTAACACACCCAGCTACTCTTCTGGTGGTGTTTCAGTCCTGCAGAAGATAAACATTGTGAGTGAGATCTGGAAGTGCAGATAGAGACGGATGATAGAAGACGGAATCCCTGATTAAAACGCCCGAGGATGGCAAAACTGATCTTCTCCCTGACAGGCTCTTTTTATCTTTCCCTTCGCTCATTTTTCGGGTTCTATCGCTCTTCCTGAACTTGTTGGGATTGATTTCTGACACTTGTCTGTCTGAGACGTGCTGCCCTGCGAGACCCACAAGCCAATAAATCAAACAGGGCCGAGTGAGGAAAACAAGACGAAATAGAAACATAACATCAGCAGACGGAGTGAACTTATTTATTCATGCTTCCAGCAAAGTCAACATTTGCTTTGTTCATCTCGGTAAATCAGAAGAAAAAACCCCAACAGATCCTGCTGAGCTTTAGATTTACACAGGTACAACTTGTGACTGGACTGCTGCCTTAACTCTGAAGGGAAGCACTGGTTTCCTGACTGGTTTGGTCCTTTCTTTGGAGGGTTGCATAAAGAAGGGTCTCCGAATTAAAAAATACGCCAGATCAACGTCTAACAGGTGCAGCAGAAAGGAACCGTTCTCACTGATGTCCAGTAGGCACCTAATTTTCCTTAACTTCCATTGGCATTAATAATGTATCAGACTGTCTGTCTGTCTATCTATTTATCTGTCTATTTAACTATCTGTCTGTCTATCTATCTGTATATCTATCTATAAAACTATCTATCTATCTGTCTGTCTGTCTGCCTGTCTGTCTGTCTGCCTGTCTGTCTGTCTGTCTGTCTGTCTGTCTGTCTGTCTGTCTATTTAACTATCTGTCTGTCTATCTATCTGTATATCTATCTATAAACCTACAGAAACCAGTTACTCTTAGTTCATACCACCAATTATTTTAACCTCATGCCACCCAGCTCACTGCTCTTTTGTTGCCCGTGGCTGTTCCTGACCTCAAGTTCAATGGTGGTCATCTAGCTTTATGAGAATTGCACCCCTTAGCTAGGTTGGCAGATGGATGCTTTACTTAGCTTTTTATGCCAAACCCCATCCTAACATCCAGACTCAGAACCAAACATGCTATCTAAAATCCAAACACCCAGCCAATCCGTCTACCCCTCCAAGACACATGTTGCCGTGTGGCACCCGCACCGTACACTGTGCCAATGTGCTGCACCAGTACGAGTACTTCAGGTTCAGTCATGACAATGTACACCGATCAGCCATAACATTAAAACCACCTCCTTGTTTCTACACTCACTGTCCATTTTATCAGCTCCACTTACCATATAGAAGCACTTTGTAGTTATACAATTACTGACTGTAGTCCATCTGTTTCTCTGCATGCTTTGTTACCCCCTTTCATGCTGTTCTTTAATGGTCAGGACCCCCACAGGACCCCCACAGAGCAGGTATTATTTAAGTGGTGGATTAGGTGGTGTGTTAGTGTGTGTTGTGCTGGTATGAGTGGATCAGACACAGCAGCGCTGCTGGACTGAGAATAGTCCACCAACCAAAAATATCCAGCCAACACCCCCGTGGGCAGCGTCCTGTGCCCACTGATGAAGGTCTAGAAGATGAGCGACTCAAACAGCAGCAATAGATGAGCGATCGTCTCTGACTTTACATCTACAAGGTGGACCGACTAGGTAGGGGTGTCTAATAGAGTGGACAGTGAGTGGACACGGTGTTTAAAAACTCCAGCAGCGCTGCTGTGTCTGATCCACTCATACCAGCACAACACACACTAACACACCACCACCATGTCAGTGTCACTGCAGTGCTGAGAATGACCCACCACCTAAATAATACTACAGTCAGTAATTGTAGAACTACAAAGTGCTTCTATGTGGTAAGTGGAGCTGATACAGTGAGTGTAGCACTTGAAGTGATTTACAGGGTCATGAAGTTGAGGAGAATCCTGAGATGCCTGGTAGGAAGCACATGTTAACCCTCACCCTTCCAGGTTGGGTTCCAGGTTCAGTGTCTGCTAAATGCTGTAAATGTAAATGTCATTGCGGTGTGACAAAAAAAAAAGACTAAATGGTTTTGAACTGCCAATAATTTCGATTTAAAAGGTAAGAAAATGAAAGTAAACAGGTAAATTTTGTGCTACTTCAATCAATATCAGGAACTAAAAAGGTTCCAGGGAACAGGAGCAGTAAAGAAATCAATCGATTGTGTTTAGAGGACGTGTAGCGATTGGTATTCACCATCTAGACTTGGAGTATGACATAGACCTGCACTTACATTTTCATAATGTCACTCATACTAATATACAGATCCAACACACACACACACACACACACACACACACACACACACACACACACACACACACAGCAGTGTTTGTTCAGACTATAGAGAGCTCTGTTTAGATGTGTGTCTTCAGCTGCCAAACCAAAGTGGATAGACGGTAAAGTTCGTATAAATCTTGAGAACAAAAAGTAAAGAAACCGCTGTGCGTGCACTCGAGTGTGTGTGTGTGTGTGTGTGTGAAGGGGCTGCGGGACAATTTATGAAAATGGATCCTTAAGTGCCCCGAGGGGGTGTGTGTGCGGAGAGGGGGGCTCTGATGTCTTTAGCAGTCCTTCCTTCACCGATGTTGTCACACACCTCATTGTGTGTGTGTGTGCGTGTGTGTGTGTGCGCGTGTGTGTGTGTGAAATGAAAAGAGGGTCTGTTATGGTAGGAAAGTACAAATGTGGGTTGATGGACAGAACAGAGAAACGGTATATGTACGTGTGTGTGTGTGTGTGTGTGTGTGTGTGTGTCTGTGAGAGAGAGAGCTGAACGCCATTTGAATTTGATTAACAGTGTGTGTGTGTGTGTGTGTGTGTGTGTGTGTGTGTGAGTGTGTGTGTGTGTGTGTGTGCTTTTGCATTAAGTTAATTCAGCATGTCAACCCTCATTTTCCATACAAAGGACTTACGTCGAAGAAGACTTAAACATATGAGGTCCTACACACACACACACACACACACACACACACACACATCTGAAAGTAAGAGACTGCGCTCTTGAAAATGTCACTTCGGATTCACTCTATCATTCATCATCTCACACACACTTACACACACACACACAATCGCTAACTCAAGCACGGTGTACCTGTACCTCTCTCACACACACACACACACTCGTATGCTACACCCTGGTCAGGATTGCGTTGGGTCCAGTGCCAACTGTAAACACTACACACAGGATGGATACACTTGGGACGGACCAATACATCATCACATCACACACACACACACACTTACACACACATACACACAATCGCTAACTCAAGCACGGTGTACCTGTAACTCTCTCTCTCTCTCACACACACACACACACACACACACACACACACAAACACACACTCATATGCTACACCCTGGTCAGGATTGCGCTGGGTCCAAAGCAACCACAAAACACTGAGCACTGAGCATTTACATCTGCGGCTTTTACACATGCTTTTATCAATATACAAATTAAGCAATTGAGGGCAACTTGGCAGTGGTGGGGCTTGAACTGGCAACCTTCTGATTGCTAGTCCAGTACCTTAACTGCTGAGATACCGCCACCTTAGGACATGGCGTCAATGCATTTACATTTACATCATTTAGCAGATGCGTTTATCCAAAGGGACTTACAGTACTGTGTCAGTATAGTATATATTGTCTAAGCGATTGTGGGTTAAGGACCTTGCTCAAGGGCCCAACAGTGGCAACCTGGCTGGGCTTGACCCAGCAACCTTTTGATTACTAGTCCGTTACCTTAAATGCTAGGCTTTTGTCTACTCATCTGCACAACTGGTCATCTAGTGAATATCAATAGTCATGCCTCCCAATAACACACACACACACACACACGCACATAACAAATCAGTTTTATTGCTGAAAACGTCCGAGCAAAGATGCACATTTGCATAACTCATACGAACACACACACACACACACACACACACACACACACACACACACATGGGGCACGTCTCTAAGGAAATAGATGTAAAGTTGTACTAAGATCAGTAGGGTAATGGATTAAGGGTTTTCAGCATCTGATGAATGACCATTTACCCAGACATGACAGGAGAACACACACACACACACACACACACACACACACACATTTCTAAGCACTTTAGACCACTCAGACACAGCACACACACAAAAAAACTCTTCCTAAACCACGCCAAATCATTAGATACAGATATTAGATACAGTCTCTTCTTCCGGTTTTATTTGACGATGCTGTTTTATCTCACACCGATAAAGAATTCTCTCCAAACCCTCCAGGACGGAGGAGCCTGTCAGGCCGTGGCCGACAGCAGGAGTGGGTTCACATCTGAACGCTTCTTGCCCAGCCAATTAGCCATAGTCAATAGAAAACACATGGGAAAGAGACGGTAGTGATTCGGTGTGCAACGGAGCTCGATCCTGATCGTTAGGTGGGCTAGTCTGCGGTGCCAGCTACGCTACACCTAATCAATAATCCTCACAAGCCATCATGACGTAAAAACCAGCACAAAAGTTACCACAAATATGTGTCAAACAAGTAATTAAGTAAGATAGTAACACCTGAAACATTTGTTCTGAGGGGAACCTACATGTTTTAGACAGAACCTACAGCCAAAAAGGTTCCAAGCAAATCCCATCCAGAAATCTCAGTCAGCATTCATCAGGCATAAACAGCTCTTCCTATTTCTTAGAAAGTGTGTGACTAATACCTCCCATGAAGCTCTTAGGGAGCCGTTTAATAAAAACGCTTAAAATACAAGCATGGAAACCTTCTTTTATACGTGTAACAGCATTTAACATGAAAAGAAACCTGAAAATTTGGGGTCAAACCATCAAAGAAAACATGTTCCAAAAGTCTAGAACCACCTAGCGCACCAGAGCTGGGACCTCGAATGCATTGTATTGAATCTCAGCTCTGCCATCCGGCTGGGCTGGGCGGCCACATGAACAACGATTGGCTGATTGGCTGATTGACGACCTCTGCTGGCTGATTGATGGCACCTGCACAGAGTTGGGGAATAATGCTGATCAGGGTGTGGCTCTCCATGCACAAGGCTGATCCACATATGAACTCGCCTCGTGCAGGTGAAAAGATGCAGTTGGTACTGCTCACATGTCGGAGGGGGCGTGTGTCAGTTGCGATGCTCCTCAGTCAGCAGAGGAGGGTTAAATCGGTAGAGGTAACGCAACCACAACCAGGGTAATAGGATACGACTAGATTAGGGGAGAAAATTGAAAAAAAAATTGGGGAAAAAAGGAAAAAAAGTCTAGAACCACCTGATGAAACCCTTTTACACCAATCAAAATCAAGAACAAGAAAAAATCCAGGAGCGTACAACCATTAATCATCCGAAGAACCATTAAAGGAACCACATGGAACCATTAGTCAGCAAAAACAAAAAAAGAACAAAAACTTAGTACACCATTAATCATCCAAAGAACACTTGAAGGACAATCTTAACTCTTAAGCATCCAAAAAACTCTATAAAAGCATTTATAACTAGTGTACAACTAGGGCTGGGCGGTATACGGTACATTCGGTATACGGTATAGTATGGATTTTTCTTTAAAAGGCAGCAGATCATATAATACTGTTCACCGCTAAAAGCACTATGGAGCGCCGTGCAGATTAAGTAGTGAGCCAGGTAGCGTTTGCATAACACTCTTAACAGATGAGAGAGGTTTCCTCAATATGGTGATAAAAATAAACAGAAACAGGTGGAGGATGAAGAGAGGGAGACCAAATACGCACCGGAAGAACCTGCCAAAGAAACGAGGCGTGTCGGCAGTTTAGAACAGACTAAAACTCGATATACTGCACGGTCTGTCGAGCCACGGCTGTTACAAACAACAATCCACATACGCAAGGACACGATTCCTCTGTAGACAATCGAGAAAGAAGCTTTCAGAGCGATAATACTTCAGGTCAGTCATTATTTCAACGTTATAAGCAGAAACTGGAATCTGAAATATTTTGGGTAGTCCACTTTTTAAATGTCGTTTTATGTGTTAAAGGGAGAGCTAAGAGTAATTGTATAATACTTAAATATTAAATAAACAATAAAAAATTTATTTATTGCACCTGATTCACGCGTCCTGCTTCCATAATACGTATACTGAGTCATTTTGTGGGGCCGAGCAAAGCTTATAGTCCTCAAATCTTCATTATATACATGCTGAAATTAAAACGCCTTATATTCTACGTACTTATGACAGTAAAATCAGCCACAAACGTATAAAACGTCTCAGAAATACAAAAAAACCATACTGTGATATACCGTGAAACCGTCAGAACCATCAAGACAAGCCTTAAGGAACCTTTTTCCTAAACAATGTGTAACAACTATCAATCCAACAGTAGTTCTAAAGAGCCTTAAGAGGGGTAAACCATAACCAACCAAGGAACTAGTTCTACAAATCTAATTTAAAACAAATAAGTGATTCAAGTGATTTAATTCTGCCCAGTTTTACAAACCAGTATCACATCTAGGTCGACACTTCTATCTACCTCTTGAAACAACTTTTAGAGAGGTTAATTGTACAGAAATTGATTAATAAATCCAATTGTTATTTTCTACACGTCTTAATAGTGCTATAAATACTTATTAAATTTTAATTTAACTTCAACATCACAATTACATGTAATTGTATAATTAGTGTTTATCCTACAAAGGGTGCTAGTACAGAAAATAACGCCGACTAAACGTTTAATAAAGAATGAATACAAATTGATAAATCTTAATATCTTAATTAATGTGACATGTAGTAATAGCATCTGTCACTTCCATTTACTGCATTTAGCAAAAGCTCTTTAGCAGAGCGACGTACAGGAGAGCTACCTCAGTAAACGCTTCCTTACTCTAGTAAAAATACACATCACTATAATAACCCAAATTTGCTGGAACAAAGTAAACGTTGAAGAGCAGAAGAAATAAGTGCAGTTTCCATTTAAGTGCTTAGTAAAGAGGTGATGGAGGTCTTTTGAAGGCAACAAGAGACTTAGATGTTTGAACAGACCAGGAAGGTTTAATCCACCACCTGAATGCTGGTATAGAGAAGTTCTGATGAGTGGATGGATAAAGACGAGGCAGACTTGTGGATTGAAGTGAACACGGTACAAACAGGATTTGACCATTTCTCTAAGGAACGTTGTGGATGTTTTGTTTTTCGCTTTGTAGCCAAGCATCATTGTTTTAAATTGAGCGCAAGGACTCACAAGAAGCAAGTAAAGAACACACAGCAGTAGGGTGATGTAGCAGCGTTTGGGTTTGATTGAAACCCAGGCAAGCGGCTGCGTTTTGAATCAGTTGCGTAAGTCTGATAGTGGACGTGGAAGGACCAGGATGGAGTCGCAGTAATCCAGACCCAAGATGACGAGAAACTGGGGAGGAATCTAAGCGGCTTCCACAGAGAAGAAGGGCCAAATGTGTATGATGTTGTAAAGGAAGAACAGCGTGATTTCTTCAGGTTAGGAACACGAGTCGAAAAGGACAACACCAAGATTTCGTACACTGAGAGAAACGCCTAAGTCTCGGGATAGAGACAGATCTCCAGGATTATATATAAGTGTAAAGACCATCTAAGATTTGCTGTATTTTTATGCACAAACTCTAATAACATTTTGAAATGTCAAATTAACAAAATACATACTGAGGCAACGTTCTAATAATATCAATAACCATTCATTTTAATTTTAAACATTAACAAATCAAGAACTACTATTTTTTTTTTACTTGGGCAGGTTGGTAGTAACATGCTGGTAATACGTACAAACTAATAAAGCATCTTTCCTGAGGCTTTTTTATTTGGACACTGTAATTTTATGTTAGCTCAAAATATTATATTAAATATTAATAGTAAAAAGAAAACTTAATAAATCTATAAACAGTAATTTTATTCATATTCATACATGAACTCTTAATGTGCTTGTGAATGTATTACAAACTGATTATCTGGGGAGACTTTCTAATTATGTCAATTACTGTTAATTTTATATACATTACATTTTCTTAAACATATTAATAGTATAGAGAAATAGTAACTTAAACTCTAACTTAAACTTTATATATATTTCTTTATTAACTTCCCCCACAATAGGCTACTGTAAGTATTACATACAGATAACATCAATCCTGAGGTAAATTCGCTTGTTAACTAGTTGTTTTTATTCTATTTAAACAAGGATTAAGTGACGTTTATCCATTTTAAGTAGTTTTAGATAAAGCAGCAGTACAAACTAATAAAAACTGACTAAATATTGAGAGAAAAGTACCACATTTCATCAAAACGTGAACACTTACCTCAGGACTTGGAACAGACTGAGCATCCTCTCTGACCAGCGGATGAAAATGAGTCTGAAATTAAAACATACAGCTCTAAGGTAACAAACCTGATTAAAACTACAGGTAAACACACTATGTTAAGACATTTTAACGACGTTTTTATGGTCTTACTTACCTGGGATGCGAACAGGCTGAGTTACAGGTAAGAGAGCTAAAATGACTCCGGAGTAACGAGCAGACGAAGTGGCACCGAGAGAAACGAGTCACACTGCACCGGTACTACAGACCGACTGTTTCTGTGTGTGTGTGTGTGTGTGTGTGTGTGGACATGGAGGGGAGGTTAACGGTAGTACCTCACTTCCCCGATTACTTCTGTGTGCGTGTGTGTGTGTGTGTGTGTGTGTGTGTGTGTGTAAATTAATTCCAGCAGTTAGATACCATACCGTGATTGAATAGAACACTCGGAAATGTTCGGGTTTTTCCGTCAATGTGCATTTGCTTGCTAAAATGTGCGTAATAAAACAGTTAATAAAGCAGTTCGCGGTGCTCGTCTTTTTTCAACAGAACAGACATTCGAAGTTTGATCTAACAGAGTAAAACTATTCGTTTTTCTTCGACAAATTACTTCGTTATATTGTTTCGGAGTGACAAAACGATTAATCGAGACTTCGGCAGTTGTCGGCTTTTTCCGTCAAAATACACTCCATCTGCGGACCTTTGCCTCTGCGCGTTGACCTGGACTAGTACTGGACTGGTTCAAGCTGCATCACCAAGAAGTTAACACTGTTGGACACCTGAGCAAGGCTTTTTTTTTTTTTACCTTTAATTGCTTGCATTGTATTTGGTTACAGCTGTAATTGTTTTAAATGTGCATAATTCAGCAGATGTTTTGTCCAAAGCAACTTACAATAATGACTAAGTATGATTTGAGAGATTGAGGGTGAAGAGCCTTGTTTAGGGACCCTACGGTGGTGGTGGGGGTTGGACCAGCAACCTTTTGATTAATAGTTCACAACCTTAACCAAAGCGTCTGAGGGTTAAGGGCTTTGTTTAGAAGCCCAACAGTGGCAACCTGAGCAACCACTGCATCCAAATAAAAGTTTCTGCTAAAT
The DNA here is from genome assembly GCF_030014385.1 of Trichomycterus rosablanca. Taxonomy (NCBI): domain Eukaryota; kingdom Metazoa; phylum Chordata; class Actinopteri; order Siluriformes; family Trichomycteridae; genus Trichomycterus; species Trichomycterus rosablanca. The sequence continues at coordinate 26,663,348 of NC_086007.1, forward strand.
CCTGTGAATGTTTCAGCCAGAATGAGTTACGGCTTTAACATAAACCAAACCATGAGTTAACAGAACAGCCGTCAATGCTCATATATTTCCAGCTCCTGAACTGCAGGTAGTAAAACAATTAATAAAGGTGTAAGGAAGTGATATTGTCATAGTAATAGTTTTAAACAGAATATTAGGTCGATATAGATTAGTCAGTCCTCCTATTGGCATCTGGGAAGGCACCAGAAACCAAAGTTTTAAAGTACTCAAGGACTCTCTAAGACTTTGGAGCTGTAAGACACATACACACATGCTGCTCCACTTTTCCGCCCTGGCCACTGTAGGAACCCCTTTTTCCAGAGCCACCCCGGCTTATTATGCAAATAACAACCAGGATGATTATAAACAGAAGATATAATTTTTCTTGCACCCAGCTTTAGACTTAAGCCATAAAGCCAAAATGAGAAATGCTCACACCATGCCCCCCCCCCCCCCCCCATCGTCTTAGGAGTCAGAGATGGAAATGGTGAGTGGGTTTTTTTCTATAAAATGATTCCCCAGAGAGTTAGATCTAATCGGCTTTCAGTGAAATAGAAGTTACCACACGTCAAATACCCTGAGAGTGAACGGGAGGGGATTGTGTTTGATAATGTGAAACATTCTACTCCCCTGGTTTTACTTAACAGACTGCTGCCATCTAACAGCGTGAGACGAGTGTGCCTAACATCGCGTAGTTCTGTACTACAGTTTGTTTATTTTGCTATAAATTTGGATCCAGGGACGAGCTGCAAGCCAAAAACCACTTCTAACCATAAGAAATGTAAAGATGAATCCCCTAGTTCTGTAGAACTTTCGGAACGACCAGGGATGCTTTGCTGCTTCAGGGTCTGGGAAACTTGCTATAATTGATGGAGTCATGAATTCTACTGAATAGCTGGTGGGGCAACAGAACAATAATCTGAAGCACAGGAGCAAGTCCACATTTAAATGACTTGAAAGACTCAAAACAACGGCTTAGAGATGCTGTGGCAGGACTTTAAACGTCTACATTAAAGCAATGAATGAGTACTCTCCAGTTATTGGAAGCGTTAGGTTGCTGCTGTTTCTGTTGGGAAAACAAGCAGTTATTTAGTTGAAATGGCGAATAACTTTCCTACATGGGTGATATCTGTGTTTCAATGCTTTTTAGTTAGGGAGGCGAGATTGAGATTGTCTGAGCATGTGCAGAGGAGGGTTGAGAGCTCTATGGGAGGACAGGAGGAGGAGGTTGATGGATGTGAGGGAAGACATGCATATGGGTGGTGTGACCAGGGTGAGATGGAGACGAAGGATCCTCCGTGGGGCCCCCTAACTGAAGCAGCCGAAAGACGAAGAAGAGGAAGGAGGTAACTGTATAATACATTTCCAAAAAGGGTAGTAGGATGGAAGGCAAGTGTCAAGGTTGTCATTTGGAATTTGTATCTCCAGTTCACCTCACTTGCACGTCTTTTGACTGTGGGAGGAAACCGGAGCTCCCGGAGGAAACCCACACAGACACGGGGAGAACATGCAAACTCCACACTGAAAGGATCCATACCACCCGACCTGGGATCAAACCCAGGACCTTCTTGCTGTGAGGCGACAGTGCTACCCACTTAGCCACCATGCCGCCCACTTACTCACTCACTTTCTTAACCGCTTATTTAATCAGGGTTGCAGGGGGTGCTGGAGCCTATCCCAGCTTTTCAATGGGCGCAAGGCACACAGTAACACCCTGGACGGTGCGCCAGTCCATCGCAGGGCAGACACACACACACACACATTCACCTATAGGACAATTCAGTGTCTCCAATTAACCTGACTGTGGGAGGAAACCGGAGCTCCCGGAGGAAACACACATAGACACGGGGAGAACATGCAAACTCCACACAGAAGGGACCTATACCGGCCCACCTGGGGATCGAACCCAGGACCTTCTTGCTGTGAAGCGACAGTGCTACCCACCGAGCCGCCTAAATACTTCCAATTCGCTTTGAATACGTTGTGTGTGAAGCATAAACGTGATACGGATTCTGTCCAGTCCACGAGGAATCGGACTCGGTTGTGTTCTGTAAGCGTTCTGCGTGAGAATCGAGCGCCGTCATGCTCGAGAAATCGAATCTACCTGGCAGCCCATCAGTCCTCCATCAGCGTTTGGAAGACGGCATTTAGAATAAAATAAAAATGCATTTTAATGCCAATAAATGCAGTAAATTTTAAACCTCGCTCAGTCTTGGAAAGTGAACATGAAATGGACTTAGCAGATGAGAACGGATCAGGATGGAATTTTGATGTGAATGGATTTCTTGTGCCTCTCTGAGGCGGGTTAAATGAAAGCAGGTCTGTCCTGAGCTGTGGGACGGGTAACGCACGGATAAATTCCCAGGTAGATAAACACCATGATTAGATTGATTCAGAAGCAAATGAGCCGTCAACCATTAATTCAAGCCAGGCGTAAAAATTTGGAGTAAAGTACGGCAGCTTTTGCTTCTTCCAGAACTGATTAGAAGATTCGGATGTGCTCTGATTGCTCGTGGTGTAACAACACCTTCGTATTTCAGTTCAAATCTGTCAGACATTTGTAGCACTGAAGAGACGAGCGAGAAATAAACAGAGGTATGAAGATGGACAGATGCATAATGCCGCCCCTCACAAACTACAAGGGTAGGAAGGATGGGCGTGGTTCAGTGACTGTTTCATCTCGTTAATATTCTTCTTCGTTCCTCTCCAGTTCTGCTCCTCCTTATTAAATACATTTACAGGATGAGCATAATATCATCAATATATATCTGTCAGATTTCTCTCTCTCTCTCTCTCTCTCTCTCTCTCTCTCTCTCTCTCTCTCTCTCTCTCTCTCTCTCTATTATGAACCATTCGTTTATTCAATCAATGACTTTTAACTGATCAGGGCTGCGGTGGGTCCAGAACCAATTCAGAAAAAATAGCAGCTAGGCTGAATATGTTCTGGATGGAGTGCCAGCTCATTACAGGACATTCACATTGGGGGCAAATTAGAGTAGTAAATCCACCTATTTTGGATTTAAGAATGTGTCTGTGAGAATTTGTGCCCATTCATTTCCTTCATTTGCCTTAATTTCGGGATTAATAAAGTATTTATCTATCTATCTGTCTGTCTGTCTGTCTGTCTGTCTGTCTGTCTGTCTGTCTGTCTGTCTGTCTGTCTGTCTGTCTATCTCTCTACCTGTCTGTCTGTCTGTCTGTCTGTCTGCCTACCTGTCTGTCTGTCTGTCTGTCTGTCTATCTATCTATCTATCTATCTATCTATCTATCTATCTATCTATCTATCTATCTATCTATCTATCTAAATAATACCTGCTCTGTGGGGGTCCTGACCATTGAAGAACAGGGTGAAAGGGGGCTAACAAAGCATGTAGAGAAACAGATGGACTACAGTCAGTAATTGTAGAACTACAAAGTGCTTCTACATGGTAAGTGGAGCTGATCAAATGGACAGTGAGTGTAGAAACAAGGAGGTGGTTTTAATGTTATGACTGATCGGTGTATTTGTGTAATAATAAATAAATCAGTAACTATGAATGATGAATTTATTTGTATGATTATTTTAGAATAGAATTAAGTTCTTTATTCACTTTATTACTCTAGACTTGTTTGTAAATGGTATAACAGATTAAAGCTACTTTACACTTATATAAAGTATATGAGATTTTTATTTAATATGTTTATTTTGTTATTAATATTTGTATCATGACTGAGAGAAACACTTTGTTTGTTTCTTTCCTCAGCGAACCAGAGCCGCTGTAATTAATTGTTTCATTACCGCACTGGCACATCTGATTACCTTAATGAGTAATTGATTTGTAAAACCAGGTTTGCTAGCAGTACGATTAAGAGATACACGATATTAACAAAAGTATGTGGACACCCTTAGCTGAACCCTTTTCCGCCTCTCTGTCTGCTAATCAGGGTCCTTACACAACGTTTGACCTCACCCACATAGTCTGGTCATCCCGCCCTAGCAGAGTCGTGTCTGCTGCATGGACTGACAATTATGCCGGCTAGATGGCGCCCAGTCGACCGGTGGCAACGCCGGTTTCAGAATCTCGGCGCAGTTCATTTTACATTGACGGCATTTAGCAGATTCTTATATAAAGGGATTGACAGTTGTGACTGATACAATGCAAACGATTAGGGGTTAAAGGTCTTGCTTAGGAGTCCAACGAGACTTAAACCTGCAACCTGCAACTTTTGTCGAAAGTGATGCCCGTAAACACATGACCAGTTGGTGTGGAGGAGCTCAACTGGTCTACACACAGCTCTGATTCTTACCCCACACTGCTGTTTTGACTAAATAGGCACAAATTCCCACATACACAATCCAAAATCTTGTACAAAGCCCTGCCAAGGGCGCTCAGGTGGCACAGTGGGATATTCCGGTCGGCTGGCTGCCATCTAGTGGGCATAATTGGCGGTGCCTGCAGGGTGGAATGACCGGACTATGTGGGTGGGGTCTTCAAACGCTGTGTAAGGACCCTGATTAGCAGATAGGGAGACGCCCAGTGAAAAAAGGGGTCCGCTAAGGGCTGCTTGTGGGTCGGAGGAGGCGTGAGGGGCAGTATACCCTCCTTGACTGCAATCAGGGATCCCCCAGCAGCGGAGGACAAATTGACTACGATAAACTGGGAGAAAATGCATAAAATATAATAAATAATAAATAAAAAGAAAGCCCTCCTGAAAAGTGGAGCAACTTTACAATAATCCCCAAAGTTTTGGCCAGTGTAATGAGGGATAATAAAGCGCTTGTCAGTAAACGGTTTAAAAACTGTTAATGTGACCAATTAAAGTTTGTATTTAAATAATCCTGTTAAGCAGCAGCTCATCAAAGTGGGATTTTCAAAACAGAGGAAATGAAAGAAAGTGGATTAGCTGAAGGTAGAAAATACAGTAAAAGTTGAAAGAAACGGCGCCGATATCGAAGGTCGTTTCCGTAAGGGACAGAAAGAAATACGGTTTGGTGCTCGCTCAGCGTCTGGCAGAGTCGTCTGGCATCAAACTACATCAAAGTGCACACTTTAACTGTGAGCAGGAACGGAGAAATGATCTTGTAGGCCGTGTTGCAGCCAAGAAACCATTTTCCGGAGAAAAAAAAGCAAAGCAGGAGACGTTCGGTACTCCAGACACCATAAAGCACGGCGTGATAACCAGAGGCTTACAGTCTAAATTAGAGAGTTCTGTTTCACAATGCTGGCTTTATATCAGAGGAAGAGCTGGACAGAAGTTCATGCCTGCTGGTCCTCCTAAATCACGCTGATGGCTCTGGTGTGGTCTGAGAAGCATTTCAGCCGGTGATTTTGAGGTTCGGGTCACAGACGTTCTAATGATGAATCTCAGACACGATGAAGATCTCAGTAACCTCTCGGCCAAGACTGAGAAGAAAACCCAGTTTGTCAAGTTATGCTGGTTGGAAATGGGCATAGATTTGTAAATGTAAACCGAGAAACATCAAAAACAGGTCTGGCATGAATGAGGCACTGCCCACAGTCAAGCAAGCTTTACATCTGCAAGGGCTTAGTGGCTGCCTGGTGATGAAGAAGCTTCTGCTTTATTGCATTCACATTTTATGCATTCAAAGGCGACTTACAGTACTGTGACAGTGTACAGTCTGGGCAATTGAGGGTTAAGAGCCTTGCTCAAGGGCCCGACAGCAGCAACCTGGCAGTGGTGCTTGAACAAGCAACCTTCTGATTACTAGTCCAGTACCTAAACCGCTAGGCTACACCTGCCCCATGTAAGAACATTTACATTTACGGCATTTAGCAGACGTCTTTATCCAAAGCGACTTACAGTGCTGTGACAGTGTACAGTCTGAGCAATTAAGGGTTAAGGGCCTTGCTCAAGGGCCCAACAGTGGGAACCTGGCAGTGGTGGGGCTTAAACCAGCAACCTTCTGATTACTAGTCCAGTACCTTAAACACAGCTACGGCTTCAATCGGCACCTTGAAGGATGTTGCAGATCACGTTAAGCACATGCCAGTGTAAAGCTTGCTTGACTGTAAACAGTGACAACATGCTTCCTGGATTACATCTGGATAACATCTGCAAATCATACAAAAAAATTGGCAGGTCTTGGCAAAGAGACCACTGTTCCATGTGCTTTGAATTTACAGATATTGGGATCTGAGGTTGCTTATGAATTGCTCCATGATTAATACACAATCTGTACAGGTGTAGCCTAGTGGTTAAGGTACAGGACTAGTAATCAGAAGGTTGCTGGTTCAAGCCCCACCACTGTTGGACCCTTGAGCAAGGCCCTTAACCCTAAATTGCTCAGACAATATGCTGTCACAGTACTGTAAGTCGCTTTGGATAAAAGCGTCTGCTAAATGCTGAAAATGTAAACGTAAATGTACAGAACCAGTTCATCTTGGTCATGATTGTGGTGGGTCCTGTTTTACATGAACATCGTGGACAGGGTGTCAATTCATCTCAGGTGTTATTCAGTCATCCCACCAGTATGTAGTACAGGATCACAGGATGTGATTTAGCTTCAGTCCGGTGCAGTTATTAAGAGATCAAGCGTAACATCGTGTGGGATAATCGGTTTATCGATCAGATCTTTTCATCTTCGGCCGGTCGAGCGCTTTACACCCTGCGTGTATCGATGTTACCGCGGTGATTTATAGGTTTAGGGACACACTGTTTGCGTTACGGTGCATCTGGGGATCAATGAAAGTGTGTGTGTGGTCTTAAATAATGGTCTGGCTGGGAGACAGGTCCATTATTATATTAAGCGCTGGTGGTTGTGGTGCTCCGGTGTTTTAGCACCCGGTTTGGTAATTAGGTCGGTGCTAATGTAATTATATTACACCTGGTTTGGGAAGAGCTGGGAAGAGGTTAGTGGTTTCCACTGATGGTAAATCAAATGCAGGAAAGCCACACATATCTTTGCACCCAGTTTTAATATTCTCAGTGCCCCGGTGCACTTTGGTGACACTTTGGTGCCACACATGCCCTCACTGGCCAAGGTATAGCTGGCTAGTACATGACTCCTGCGTTCTTATACTGGCTAGTGGATTTCTACTCAGAGCTTCATCACATAAGGAGGACCAAACACTCTCTGGATTCCTTCACCACTTATGCTAGCTGCTGCTGGGACAAGGGTTTGAATCCCCATTTTGTCCTCCTTTCCAGACACAGGCAACTGCATAGTGAAATACCTAGCCAGGATCGAATCTTGGAGGTGGTGGGCTAGCGTAAAAGCTCGCTGTGTCGACAAGTGCGGAAACCAGATTCTATTTTAAGTTTGTTAAACTCGGACCAGGGCAGCATGGTGGCTCGGTGGGTAGCACTGTCACCTCACAGCAAGAAGGTCCTGGGTTCGATCCCCAGATGGGGCGGTCCGGGTCCTTTCTGTGCGGAGTTTGCATGTTCTCCCCGTGTCTGTGTGGGTTTTCTCCGGAAGCTCTGGTTTCCACCCACAGTCCAAAAACATGCAGTCAGGTTAATTGGAGACACTGAATTGCCCTATAGGAGAATGTGTGTGTGTGTGTGTGTGCCCTGCGATGGACTGGCACCCTGCTTAGGGTGTTACTGTGTGCCTTGCGCCCATTGAAAAGCTGGGATAGGCTCCAGCACCCCTTGCGACCCTGATTGGATAAGCGGTTAAGAAAGTGAGTGAACCTGGACCAGTGAATGGACCACCAATAGCTGCTCTGCTGTGTTGACCCTTTAATGAGGAGATGCTTCATGTTGGCAGTAGATCCAAAGAATGGAAGCACTAGCTATTGTGGTGCACCCATATGCCGTGGCTGTTGGGGTTCCAATGATTTTAGCAAGTGTCTTTGTCCACGGTCGAGCCAGCTCTTAAATGCTTCATTCACAATGAAGAGGGAAGAGACGACTGTTCCATGTATGTGTTATGAAGTCTCATTCTGTACTGAGTTTTTACTATAGCAGTCTGCATTTAGCAGTCTGAGCAATTGAGGGTTAAGGGCCTTGCTCAAGGGTCCAACAGCAGCAACCTGGCAGCAGTGTGGTTTTTAAACCAGCAACCTTCTGATTACAGCCTTGTGCTTCCAGTGTCTATGTATCTACAGTATGTGTGCAAGGCTTTTGTCTAGGGCAGCTGTAGCCTAGTGTTTAAGGTACTGGACTAGTAATCCAAAGGTCGCTGGTTCGAGCCCCACCACTGCCGGGCTGCCACTGTTGGGCCCTTGAGCAAGGCCCTTAACCCTAAATTGCTTGGACAATATACTGTCACAGTACTGTAAATCGCTTTGGATAAAAGCATCTGCTAAATGCTGAAAATGTAAATGTGTCATGTCCCTGGTTGTGATTGAGTGTGAAAGAGTGATGGAGGGAAGCCCTGGAATAACACTGTGTTTTGTTTACACTGTATTCCTGACCCATCTTGACCCTGACCAGGAGAGGTGGATACAGAAGACAGAAGATGCAAGCCGTTCACAAGTCGACACAAATACAGCATTATCATAATAAACAAAGCCGTGTGTGTGTGTGTGTGTGTGATTTATGTGTTATTAGTGTATAGGTCACTTGGGGGCTTGCATGGTGGGTGTGTGTGTGTGTAGATTGGATGAGGTCCGAGCTTTTGGGCTCTCTGCTTAATGAAGCGATACGTTTCAGGAAAGACGGCTCATGCAAATATCGATAAGGAAATGTAAGCGCACACGCGCACATGCGCACACGCTCATACGCTCACACGTTCATTCGTTCATTCGTTCATCCATCGGCCGCCCAGGCAACCGTCTCATATTGCCATAACGACGGTGTTCAGGCAAGCAAAAATGACGGGAATCAACCAGATTATAGGTTTGAGTGTCATGATCAGGTAGTGAAGTTGTGTTAGTGTGTGTGTGTGTGTGTGTGTGTGTAAGAGAGAGAGAGAGAGAGAGAGAGAGAGAGAGAGAGAGAGAGAGATAAAGCAAGAGGGATAAAGAGGTATAAAGGAAGGTAAAAGATTTACCATCTACTTTCTACCGTTCACTGTCAATTGATTATAGAGGTCGTCTGAAAGTCTATCTCTTTATGAAAGTCTGTTGGGCTGGAATTAAACACCAGGCAATTAAAGGCAACCAGCTGAAACACACACACTCGCACACACACACACACGGCGTTCCAACTCATTATTTTTATTTGCTGTAAGTAATGTGTAAAGGTGGGTTTGCACAGCCGGATCCCACTGACACAGAAAGAGAGGAAATGATCGACAGATCAGAGGTGATCAGAACCCAAAAATTTATATTTTTCATGTATTAATAATATGATCATTTTTTATGAGAGTAAACTTGGTTCCTTAATAATATCAGTTCCATCCTTCTATAGAGTAAAAGTCAGATCTAATCACATCTGCAACTGTTCCTTTTCTATGATTTCTTTCTTCATACTGATTCTGACCGTCTACAGCTGCTGACGTCTCTGTGCCCATTTAAACCAGAACAGGGCTAGTCAGAACCTAAAGTGTCACCTTATCCTGAGACGGAATTTGTCAGGATGGTCATACACCACCAAAGCACCACCAAACAGCGGGTCTGCCAGAACATTAGAAGCTTCTGGAATAACAAGTGACTCTTGTCCACAGTCAAGCAAGCTGATTCCTTTTAGTCCATATAAACAGCAACAGCAAATACTGTATATATTTTGATATTTTAGGATGCTCATGGAGAGCTGTTCTCCGCCCTGCTTTAATGATGAGGTATTTACAAATCCCAACAACACTGCTGCACCTGCTACATACATACTTAAATTTGATCTGAGCTCTGTTCCTGTAGGGTCGCCTCACAGCAGGAAGGTCCTGGGTTGGATATGTGTCTGCGTATGGGTATGGGTTTCCTCCGGGTGCTCCTGTTTCCTCCCACAGTACAAAGACGTGCAAGTGAGACTCAAGAAAAATATCTAGCATGTTAAATATCTGGACCTGGCCGCTCAGGTGGCGCATCGGTAAGAACACACGCTGGAACCAGAGCTAGGATCTGAAATACATCGTATTAGCCTGCCGGCTAACATGAACAGCGATTGGCCTGATGTTCAGATATGGGCGGGACTAAGCCGGATAGGATCTCTCTCTCATGACTGGTGCAATTACGACCTCTGCTGGCTGATTGATGGCGCCTGCACAGAGATGAGAAAAGAGTGCTCTCAGGGTGCGTCTCTCCGTACACAACGCTGAGCTGCACTGCACTCGTCAAAGTGCATGTGATAAGATGCATACGGCTGCTGCCCACGTGTCGGAGGGGGCGTGGGTTAGCTTCGCTCTCCTCAATCAGAGCGGGGATCGGCATTGGTGGAGAGGAAGCGTGACGCAATCGGGCAATTGGACGCCCTAAAAGGGAGAAAACGCATAAAGAAAAAATACAAATATCTGGACCTGTCACCGACTCAAAACGCGTAGTGTGAAAGGCGTTGCGAGCGGGTTGCGAACTACAGCCAATGAGAACGCAGGATACGGGGTGAGGGGAAACCCGGGGGAGGAGGGTAAAAACGTGGTACAGGGGCATAATAATATATAGTTTTTTATCAGAATACATCAGCACACACAAGCTTTACAGTATTTGTGACCAAACCATAATACCCACGCTGCATTGCAAACAATATTTATTAACCTCCAACTCACTACAGAACAGAACAGACGCCCCCTGCTGGTCGCGCAGCCCATCCACCCAGATTCATTTATTTATCCTACTTGCTTTTTCTCTCGCTTCTTACTGACGAGCATTTTTTGGACGTGGTGTCGTGTGTTTTCGTGAGTAAATGTAGTTTGGGAGACCGGACAGACTCGCCTGCGATTCCTCCCGGTGATAGATGGTGTAGTGTGTGACCCCATGTCGCCGATCAGTCGTGTAGAGTGAACTGTACAGAGATCTGACCACTTGGACAGTGCTGTAGTGTTGTAGAATTCGGCATTACTCAGGGGCTTGTTGTGTGCTGTCGTCCTAATGAGGTAAGCATGTGCGCTAATTAGATCTGTCATGGCTTCATGTGTAATGAATTGATTACCCTCGGCTGGAGAGCCGCACGAGTGTGTTTACAAGGCCGAGACTAATACAGCAGGTCCAGGATACAGATAGATCAGTGCAGTACGTATGTATATCAGGATGGGCGAGGGGGGCGACGTTTAAATGAGGACCGATTATTTCACCTTCATCATCATTTGATGATCAGATCTAGTAAAAGCGCTGAAATAAAAACATAATTGAGTCTTAACTAGCCTGTAAAATCCTCATTAGCTGCTCCGGTGACGCAGAGGTTTAATTCTGCAGCCCACCAGGACCGGATACAGTTTTATATCAGCTAGAGGTTGAAAAGACGAACCTCACTGTCACTGCTGGACTGAGAATTGTCCACCAACCAAAAATATCCAGCCGACAGCGCCCCGTGGGCAGCGTCCTGTGACCACCGATGAAGGTCTAGAAGATGACTGACTCAAACAGCAGCAATAGATGAGCGATCGTCTCTGACTTTACATCTACAAGGTGGACCGACTAGGTAGGAGTGTCTAATAGAGTGGACAGTATCAGTCTGTCAGTGGACACGGTATTTAAAAACTCCAGCAGCACTGCTGTGTCTGATCCACTCATACCAGCACAACACACACTAACACACCACCACCATCTCAGTGTCACTGCAGTGCTGAGAATCATCCACCACCTAAATAATACCTGCTCTGTGGTGGTCCTGTGGGGGTCCTGACCATTGAAGAACAGCATGAAAGGGGGTAACAAAGCATGCAGAGAAACAGATGGACTACAGTCAGTAATTGTAGAACTACAAAGTGCTTCTATATGGTAAGTGGGGCTGATAAAATGGACAGTGTGTAGAAACAAGGAGGTGGTTTTAATGTTATGGCTGATCGGTGTATATACACTGTCGCACACACGTACATGAACACTCGAACACACACACACACACACACACACACACACTCATACATGCACACACTCGTACGTACACAAGCTAATACCACCTCCGGTCCACTTTTCATTTCAACTTCATTCTGACTTCTCAACCTGTTTCATTTCTCCTTGATCACGCCCACACACACACACACACACACACACACACACGCTGCAGCCGTCTTTACAATGCTGTTTACCCCCTGTAATAAACTACCCCCAACCCCCTCCACCCCCTCCGCCCTTAGTTAAACATAAATACCAGTTTTTTATTACATCACTATGATGAAATGTGCAGCCCGACCTGATTACATTACCGCTGTAGGAACAATACCAGCGCTAGAGTGTGTGTGTGCATGTGTGTGTGTGCGTGTGTGTGTGTGTGTGTGGAGCTGAAAGTGAAACGGCATGTTTATGCTAATGCAGAATGTGGAAGAGCAAAACAATTTCGATGGGACAGAAAGAATTTACAGTTCTACTTTAATCAGGAGCTCCAGTGTTGGTCTCCTGGTGAAAAAGCCAATTCAGTGGAATGGAAAATGACACAGGGAAGGGAAATAGGAATTCAGCTCAAGATGCAGTTTATTTCGCTCGGTGCTAAAGTTTATTTTACCGTAAACTTGTAAAACTAAGAAACAGAAGTGAGTTTCTGTCTGTAAATAATAAAGAAGTTGCTAATTAGAACATGTTGCCTGTTGCACACAGAGTCTCATGTTACTTACTGTAATTCCGAGACCATGTTCATGTCGGGGAGATCAGAAAACATATGAGGACATTCATCACAGACTTGTTGGACATTCCATTCCAAGACATTTCATTCCAGGACCCCCCACAGAGCAGGTATTATTTAGGTGGTGGATGATTCTCAGCACTGCAGTGACACTGACATGGTGGTGGTGTGTTAGTGTGTGTTGTGCTGGTATGAGTGGATCAGACACAGCAGTGCTGCTGGAGTTTTTAAACACCGTGTCCACTCACTGTCCACTCTATTAGACACCCCTACCTAGTCGGTCCACCTTGTAGATGTAAAGTCAGAGACGATCGCTCATCTATTGCTGCTGTTTGAGTTGCTCATCTTCTAGACCTTCATCAGTGGTCACAGGACGCTGCCCACGGGGCGCTGTCGGCTGGATGTCTTTGGTTGGTGGACGATTCTCAGTCCAGCAGTGACAGTGAGGTGTTTAAAGCATCTCCTAAATGCTGTAAATGTAAATAACACTCAAGCAATGAGCTGGAATCCCATTTTACATGCTTAGCAACACCCTAGCAACCACATGAAATGCCAAAGCAATTATGTTTTATTTTAGGAAAACACTCAAACACCATTTCTAAGTAATCAGTCAAATGAACATAAAATACATGAGAATCCTTTGCAAATATACACAAAGGTTTTTAGGAATGTGTGTCGGTGTGTGTTCTGCTTTGTTGTTAGTGGTAATGAGACGAACCCTTATTACATTTGTGGCGCTTTAATTAACATTGATTTAAATTGCCTTTTATTAACAACAGGGGCGTCATGATCCATTTTCAATTAGCCGCGTCTCCTGTCATTGGACCCCCCCCACACACACACACAGATCATTCAGTCAACAATTACCTGACCTCCAGTACTGAAAGGACACACATCCAGCAAAGAGTTCTGAAACCTAATCGCCATGCGTTTATGGTGCTGTACTAAGTTACCATGTATTTACTACAGTACGATGTGAATAGACACAGCCAGAAATACCAGTATGACCCAACAGCCACCAGTCTGGACGTATGTAGCTGGCACATGAAGCCAGCAACACTATTAGATGCAGCTTATGCCATGCAAGCTAGTACAAGGCGATCGTCTTGCTATCAGCCACCCTGGGCTCCCAAGCACAGAAGGCATTTTGGATCTGTCTGAAAACCTAGACGCATTTTACATGCTGAGAAGAGGGCGTGTCTAAATTCTTAGATCCCTTAAAATGCTCCTGCTGAGGCGCCTTAATTCTGAGTGATGATCTGACTGAATGATGAGGGAGCGTCCGACGCCTCCTCAGCGCTGAAGGCAATCCCATGATGGGCGAATGTGGAGCAACCAACGGAGTTCTTGTCAAATGTAAATAAATTCTCATTGATTTTTTATTCATATAAAGGTGCAATTATACACGCGTCGTTTATTTGCAAATCGGAGCGTCAGGGACGGTTTAAGCGTTTTCGGTAGACGGAGGGAGACGTTAGCTGGCGTGATAGCTGGTTTGAACGTCCTGAGGCCAACTGTGTTAGTTTAGTAAGCTAAAACTGCGCCGACGTCTAAATAGTAGAGCGCCTAAATAATCTGATTATGAGTTCCATGTCGCATTAGAACCTTTAGGGAGCAGGGCGGGTCACGAGGCTCAGACAGACTCTGTGCAAATTTTAAAGGCAAGTCGCTGCAAATTAAAATAAAAAAGCTGCAGGATTCAGATAATTTTATTTCATTTTTATTTTATTGAGGTCGCACGATGGTCTCACCTGACTTTTGATTGAGTTCGGCGTTTGAAACCGAGATGCTGTGTGAACTTTCCCTCACAGGGTAAAAAGGAGGTAATTAACTGATAAGTCTCATTCGGAGGCGTTTCTCTGTGTGGCGGTTTAGATAACGCATTGTTTCTAGCGGCGCCGCTCGCTTAATTAGGCATTAAATTAACATGAAAAGTAAAATAAGCGAATGTTTATAACACGATGCAGCATGAGAGTAGAAGATTAGGTGAGATTTACATGATATTACTAAATAGTTTTACTTTTTAGATATACAGTAGTGCTAGGCGGTTTGACGGTACTTTCGGTATACCATCTTAGATTCCTCGTACCGTATGGATCCAGTTAGGATCACTGGAGCCTATCCCAGCTTTCAGTGGGCGCAAGTCCATCACAGGGCACACACACACACACACACACACACCCATTCACCTATAGGGCAATTCAGTGTCTCCAATTAACCTGACTGCATGTTTTTGGACTGTGGGAGGAAACCGGAGCTCCCATAGGAAACCCACACAGACACGGGGAGAACATGCAAAATCCACACAGTACTTATGACAGTAGAATCAGCTACAGACATATACACCGATCAGCCATAACATTAAAACCACCTCCTTGTTTCTACACTCACTGTCCATTTTATCAGCTCCACTTACCATATAGGAGCACTTTGTAGTTCTACAATTACTGACTTTAGTCCATCTGTTGCTCTGCACCTATTCTCTACACCTCACTGTCACTGCTGGACTGAGAATAGACCACCAACCAAAAACATCCAGCCTGTGTCCACTGATGAAGGTCTAGAAGATGACCGACTCAAACAGCAGCAATAGACGAGCGATCGTCTCTGACTTTACATCTACAAGGTGGACCGACTAGGTAGGCGTGTCTAATAGAGTGGACAGTGAGTGGACACGGTATTTAAAACCTCCAGGAGCGCTGCTGTGTCTGATCCACTCATACCAGCACGACACACACTAACACACCACCACCATGTCAGTGTCACTGCAGTGCTGAGAATGATCCACCACCTAAATAATACCTGCTCTGTGGGGGTCCTGACCATTGAAGAACAGGGTGAAAGGGGGTAACAAAGCATGCAGAGAAACAGATGGACTACAGTCAGTAATTGTAGAACTACAAAGTGCTTCTATGTGTGGGCGTGGGTGTCATCAGAATACTCTGCTTCCCTTTCATGCAGAAGCTGGACTGTCTGCGCTAAACTGACCCTAAATGTGGGTGAATGAATGAACGGGTTAAAACGTGATGCCCTATGATGGACTGGCACCATCGGTTTAGGCTCTGGATCACCGCAACCCTGATCAGATAAATGAAAACATGTTTACTGGCACATTCTCACATGCACATCGCAGTAAGCAGAGACCCTGCTCACACACAGCTGGAGCTTCAGACAGCATCTGCACCCTGGAAGCTGAAAGCTGTCAGTAATACAGCAACAAGTCCACACACACACACACACACACACACACACACAGTGCGCAAACCTTTTAATGTTTATTCATCAATCAATCGTTTTTCTTCCATCCTCCCTCTAACCTCGCTGTAGCCTCCCATCCTGTCCGCCCGCCCTCCGATTCTCTTATTCTCATGCTGGGATCCTCCAGCTATCCCATCAGCCCCCTGTCACTACCAGGCCGATCGAACCCATTGACTAGCCTGGCGCTAGCCCTTTGTGTGTGTGTGTGTGTGTGTGTATGTGTTGAGAAATAATGATGCATGAAATATACAAGGACCCTGGGACCCAGGCATCTGTGCTGTCTGTGTGTTTGTGTGTGTGTGTGTGTGTGTGTGTGTGTGTTTCAGCCAAGAGCAGATCTAACACTGAGATGATTGATAGCTGGCTAAAACTTGGACCGGACCGACCGCAGACTAGACTTCAGTAATCACTGTAAGTCCAGACATGAAAAGTAAATCATTTCCACACACACACACACACACACACACACACACACACACACTAAAGTCTGAAACAAAGTGAAGGCGGTATATGTGCTCTAAGTTCATCATAAGACGAACTCCAGAAACACTGAGGCGTGCTGATCATCTTATAGACATGCGCTTCACTCCACCCTGCTCACAAATAAAAACATTCAAGACTCCCAACCTCTTATGATAGTTCTACAATTACTGACTGTATTCCATTTGTTTCTCTGCATTCTTTGTTAGCCCCCTTTCATGCTGTTCTTCAATGGTCAGGACCCCCCACAGGACCACCACAGAGCAGGTATTATTTAGGTGGTGGATAATTCTGATGGAGTTTTTAAACACCTCACTGTCAATGCTGGACTGAGAATAGTCCACCAACCAAAAACATCCAGCCGACAGCGCCCCGTGGGCAGCGTCCTGTGTCCACTGATGAAGGTCTAGAAGATGAGCGACTCAAACAGCAGCAATAGATGAGCGATCGTCTCTGACTTTACATCTACAAGGTGGACCAACTAGGTAGGAGTGTCTAATAGAGTGGACAGTGAGTGGACACGGTGTTTAAAAACTCCAGCAGCACTGCTGTGTCTGATCCACTCATACCAGCACAACACACACTAACACACCACCACCATGTCAGTGTCACTGCAGTGCTGAGAATCATCCACCACCTAAATAATAGCTGCTCTGTGGTGGTCCTGTGGGGGTCCTGACCATTGAAGAACAAAATGATCTGCTGTGGCGACCCCTAATAAATACAGTAAGAGCCAAAATACACTAAATTATAAAAATAAATAAATACAGTACAGGGTTTGGGACACTGTCCACCGGCTCATTCACAAACAACCAAGTTAATTTTGTTTGGTTCAAAGAGCTGAGCTGCTTCACCTCCCCTCATCTATTAATTCTATTTTAATTACAACCAAATACTTCGTTTATTACAACTGTTCTCATTCGACTGGTGATTTTTTTAATATTTGACCATCCTTATGCCCAGAAATAAAATAAAATATAGTCGAGGCGTGAAACAGGCGCGGCACGGAGCCGGGTCACGTCACACACAGCTGGCGTGGACCGAAACGCTTAAATGGAAGCGTAATTACAGAGTGTGACGCGTCTCGTGTGAGGCTCACAGATACATCTGGTGTAAAGAATTGTTTTTACGAATCGGGATGAATCTCACGGCCTCACACCCAACCTCTAAATGAGGAGCGTTTAACAGCTTTGCTTTGCCACATGGTGTCCGGCAGCTTTTTTTCCCTCCTTTCCACCCAATTTAGACATACCCGGTTTCCTAATTTCCGCCACCACACACACGGCACAACTGACAGATTCGTACAAAGAGCTTTAACCTTGGCATGTTCTCCTGTGCTGGCCATGTGACCCAACTGTAAGAATCACTGCCTAGTTTAGTTTACAGTAAATATATACACTTATGAGCCATAACATTAAAACCACCTCCTTGTTTCTACACTCACTGTCCATTTTATCAGCTCCACTTACCATATAGAAGCACTTTCTAGTTCTACAATTACTGACTGTAGTCCATCTGTTTCTTTACATGCTTTGTTACTCCCTTTCATGCTGTTCTTCAATGGTCGGGACCCCCACAGGACCCCCACAGAGCAGGTATTATTTAGGTGGTGGATCATTCTCAGCACTGCAGTGACACTGACTGTATGAGTGGATCAGACACAGCAGCGCTGCTGGAGGTTTTAAATACCGTGTCCACTCACTGTCCACTCTATTAGACGCTCCTATCTAGTTGGTCCACCTTGTAGATGTAAAGTCAGAGACGATCGCTCATCTATTGCTGCTGTTTGAGTCGGTCATCTTCTAGACCTTCATCAGTGGTCACAGGATGCTGCCCACGGGGCGCTGTTGGCTGGATGTTTTTGGTTGGTGGACTATTCTCAGTCCAGCAGTGACAGTGAGGTGTTTAAACCAGCACTCATACCAGCACAACACACACTAACACACCACCACCATGTCAGTGTCACTGCAGTGCTGAGAATGATCCACCACCTAAATAATAGCTGCTCTGTGGTGGTCCTGTGGGGGTCCTGACCATTGAAGAACAGCATGAAGGGGGGTAACAAAGCATGCAAAGAAACAGATGGACTACAGTCAGTAATTGTAAAACTACAGAGTGCTTCTTTATGGTAAGTAGAGCTGATGAAATAGACAGTGAGTGTAGAAACAAGGAGGTGGAAACATTTAGAACAATCTATGGATTACTGAGAGTAAAAAGGCGCCTTAAAAGCAGAAAGTTGCGTGGACGCATCTGCATTCCTCCCATCCCCAGACTCCACCGGGATTCCGTGTGTTTCCTGCAATTTCATTCTAATTACTGAACAACTCACCAATTAACAGTTTTTAAATTAAATCTGGTGAAGCTCAGACGAAGGAAAATAAAATGTTTGTGTGTGAAGAGACTCAAAGAGCAGCTTAGACGGCCGCTGGTGAATAAAATCACGTGTGTGAAAGTAATTCAGTCTGATCAGTGTTATTTTTTTAGTTATAATATTCAGTTCATTTCTATCAGACGTCAGTAAGGATCAGATTACAGTTATTATATAACTGTATATAATATCGTTCACTTACACCATGTGTCTAAATCCGACCCGCCACGTCATTTATGTAGCCTGTGTGAGCTTAAAAGTCGTATGATTGTCTTAAAATACACTGTAAAATCCTTACGTTACATAAACTGCATCTCCCACAATGCATGCCGATTTTGTGACCCGCGCAGTGACCACGTCCCGCATCCCGCCACTAGATGGAAGTGTTTCCACATCAGCGTTTAACTTAGGTGGTTTTCCAACAAGTGATGTTGAGAAATATTTACAAATAATCCCAAAATGTTCAAGAAGAGGAAACTGAATCAGGAGGAGGAAATTTAATGAAAGATGTGAAAGTAAAAACAAGTTTGTGCTTCAAGAACAGAAACCGGTGCGTCTCTTGTGTTATGAGGCCATGTGTGTGGTAAAGGAGGACAATATAAATGTCCACTGAGGTCATCAAAGCAATTTTCTCACAGTCTTTCGTGGAATAAAAGCTGTTATAGCAGTAACGATATATCAATGCTTACGGTTGTGTAATGAAATGTCCTACAAACTCACGACAAGGTGAGGGGTTCACTTACTTTCAGAGGTTTAGAGACGAGCCCGTGCTGCTTGTTTGGATGAAACTTTACTTTGTTTACACTTCTGAATGTTTTTCTTTGTTTTGTTGATGATTTTTGCAGATGAGAAGCTTCCGTTTTTGTCTCTGTGTGTTTGGTTCTCTCTCCGTCTCTGCATGTGTCTGAAAAAAAAAAAAACTCATTTGTTTGAGAATGGGTTCCTGATTCACTGACCATGAAGATACCACTGAAAGTGTGTGTGTGTGTGTGTGTGTGTGTGTGCGAGTGTGTGTGCTGGGTTGTACTCCATTAGAAGTCATACGAGCGGAACACTTCAACACCACACACGCGCACACACACACACACACACACACACACACACGCACTGAAGCATCCTGATCCAAAAAAAGTACAGCAGATCTCAGAGAGCAGATCAGAAATGATACGTGGGGCGTTTCTAAGCATCTTCACATCCCAAAATCAACTGTACAAACAGTTCTTAATAAGTATGAAGTATGTGGAACAGTGGTCTCTTCACCAAGGATGAGAAGAAAATGCAGAACTCTTATGATGAGTGTAAATGTGCATGTTGGCTCAGTGAGTAGCACTGTCGCCTCACAGCAAGAAGGTCCTGGGTTCGATCCCTAGGCGGGGCGGTCCGGGTCCTTTCTGTGCGGAGTCTGCATGTTCTCCCTGTGTCTGTGTGGGTTTCCTCCCACAGTCCAAAGACATGCTGTCACTGAATTGCCTTATAGGTGAATGGGTGTGTGTGTGCCCTGCGATGGACTGACGCCCCGTCCAGGGTGTTACTGTGTGCCTTGCGCCCATTGAAAAGCTTGGGATAGGTTCCAGCACACCCCTCATGACCCTGATTGGATAAGCGGTTAAGGAAATGAGTGAGTGAGTTTACTTGACCACCACTTTATCCTGGTCAGGGTTGCATTGGATCCGGTGTCCCCAAAATCACTGGACGCAATGGAGTAACACACCCTGCACAGAACGCCAATCCATCACAGGGTCTTAATACTACATTAAAATGTTTACTAAAATATTAATGATTTAGTGTACAATCATACACCCATAAACCAAAACATTATGACCACCAGTGCCACAAGGCTGGTATCCAGGACCAGGATGTTTTACCAGCAGCTTCTTCATTTTCTTTTACAGGTAAATGATGCACACATGATCTGAGAAACCAGGATGTGCCGGACCAGTCCACCTTCTGTTGCTTTAATGTCCAGTTCTGATACCTGTGTGCTCATTTTAGGTGCTTTGGAGGGTGGACGGGATTTAGCATGGACGCTTTGACTGGCCTGTAACTACGCAGCCCCATACACAGAGTTTGATGCACTTTTCTTAGCTTTGACACGTTCACCTCACAGCCAGGAATAGATCTTCTGTTGGTCCGTACCAGGCGCCACAGCCTTCATATCTATTGGCATCGATGAGTCTTGACCGCCCAACTGGCCCTAAGCGCCCCTTGCTGTTCTGAGGTTCGACCCCGTTGTCTGGTCATGACGATTTGGCCTTTATCAAACTCCCTGCCATGCAGAATGTATCGTGGTTCATCTGATCACTCGG
Source organism: Trichomycterus rosablanca (assembly GCF_030014385.1). Classification (NCBI taxonomy): domain Eukaryota; kingdom Metazoa; phylum Chordata; class Actinopteri; order Siluriformes; family Trichomycteridae; genus Trichomycterus; species Trichomycterus rosablanca. The sequence goes on from NC_086007.1 coordinate 26,684,375, forward strand.
CGTCTCATGAATTTATTTTGTCGTATTAAAGCTGAATTTCACCACGTCTTTCATCGTGCACATAAAAAAGTGCATCTTATTCGAGTCCCTTCTCCGGAGAGGAGAGAGCCGAACATCTCCCGTCCCTCTCGCGCGTCACGCATGAGCGCATCAGAGGCGAAGGAGGGGAAACTGAATTTAGAATAGACGCGGCGTGTACGGAGAATCGGTCACGCCGGGCACATCACACCCTTCAGTATGTAGACGGGTAAATATTGAGCCTAATGATAACGCCGCACTAAACACGTGTGACCGGCACACACCCCGTACGCTCGAGCAGCAATATTCTCCGTTCACTGGCACATTTCACCAAAACAATCCGATTTCCTGCCGCGCCGGGGAAAGAAGCTCACAGCACGACTGGACTTCCTTCAAAGTGTTTCAGAAATATGCTTCATTTTAGCCGCGGTGAGGTGGTAAAATTTCACAATGAGGTCCGGACGTGGTGTCATTTCCATGCGGTGATGATCGCCACACCACACCGGGGGCACCAGGTAGAGCGTCAATTCCCCATCACCAACACGGGCACGGTTTCCTTTTAGTGAATTTAATAACTGTGAAATTTTATTCATGCTTTCAAAGCTATTAACGGCTTCATTCTGGTCAGAGCTGGTTTGATATACTGGACCCAAGGCGGGATGTACCAAGGTCAACACGCTAGTCCATCAGAGTGTATCTACACAGACCAAGGGCCACCTAAACTCAAAATCTGTGAAATTTGAAGCCCTTTGTCAAGACATCTGTACCCTTAAACTCGACATGAACAGCCGCTTTAAAGTGCCAATCTGAGCTGAATCTGTATCAGTGTGGTATAAGCGTCAGATCCAGGGTTACAGCTCCACATGTATCTGTGTTTATCTGGATTCTCCTCCCTGTTTCACTTTTAAACTTGTGTTACAGCTCGAAGTTCTATGATTATGAGAATAAGAATCAGCGTCTCCCAGAGTCTAAATAAAGCTTAATGTGGTTTAATGTAGTAAAAGAAGGAGACAGGAGCACTAAACTTCTCTTCATTATTACTGCTCATAAGTTCCTCCACTAATCACATTCCTCACTCGCTGTTTTACTACAATAAGTCACGTTAAGTGGTTTTGTCACTTCTCATGTGAACGCGCCGGTACTGAAGGGAATACGGTATTCCAACATCCAGCATCTCCACCATTAAGAAGCATCAGGAAACAATAAAGTAAAGTGCAGCTTTTATTGTATGTCAGTGTTTATATTATATTTGTGTTATTTTCAGTGTTTAAGTGTCAAAAACAACCTCATTATTTAACGAGACTAAAATATCTGCAGCTCTACAGGACCATGGACGCATTAACAGGTTTTCCAAACATCCTTATACCTCGAAACTCAACGTCTTTAAAACTCAACGCCACTTTGAGGGTAGCAGTGTACTTCCAGTTCCTCTTCATGGATCAGAAACCTGGACTTTTAAATGTGACGCTGTATGACCATATCAAAAACGACGCCGTCCGAGCCAGACGCTGAGGAGCAGATATACAGCAGCCGTGGCTAAGATGGTTCGGACACGTGTGCAGAATGGATGGATGCCGAATTCCATACCGATTCCTCTGTTACAGGATCGCCCACACCCAAACGCTCGCTAGGGACCTCAGATCCGTCCATCAAACACATCTGTATGCCCACTTGATGCTGGAACTGCCTCAGACTCCCAGCTTCTATATGTTGGGGCGAGTGGTGTGAATGCTCCTCTGTTGTGCTGTTGGTCCACATGTGGCTCTTGATATTTCAGATCAAACCTATAGAATTTTTTGATGTAATAAAATAGATATTAAAGGTAAACCTGGACTAAATGAGAACCTCACTGCGTGGTTCACTATGTAAACGAGTGGACTGAACCTCCCTGGTAAACGGTGAGTGATGTGAAGTTGGTAGAACGACTCCAGAAAGTGATAAAGTAACCGGCAGTGACGAGAGAAAAGTGTGAGATCGACGATCTTTTTCTCCATCTTTCACCCGGCCGCCCACACCGCCAGCACTTTGTTTTAATGAGTGCCCATTAATACTGGCCAAAGTCGTTTAATGTAAATGCCAGTGTAATAATTTGTGAGTGTGAGTGGGGTGTGTTAGAGTCAGGAAGAGAGATGAGCCAGACGACAAATTGTTATTAGAGAAACACCGAGAGAGAGACGCTGGACTGGAGGGTGGAAACTTCTGCCAACGTTCCTTCGTTCTTAGTTTCTTATTTAGTCATTTCCAATTCCCTGTTACAATTATTACGAGGAAAGGTGCAGACTGATACCAGGCCTGTGCTTCTACACAATCACACTACGCTCTGTGTGTGCCTCAACCACTCCTGCCAGCTCCACAGCCAGACACCAGGGGTCGCTGTTGCAGCAGCACTGAGAAGAAACCCAATCCTACGTCCACCCTCCCTCCCTCAGACACGCCTGGTTGTGTCTGTTTGGTTTTAAATATAATGGCACAGCAGTGTGATGCGTAAACCCACCATCATGGAGACACAGGTTTACCAGCCAAGAACAGACACAGTTGGGCGTGTCTGAGGGAGGGAGGGTGAAACGGTTCCGTTCTGCTCTATCAGTCTGTCTGTCTATCTATATCTGTCTGTCTGTCTATCTATATTTCTGTATGTCTGTCTGTCTGTCTGTCTGTCTGTCTGTCTGTCTATAATCTACCTATCTGTCTGTCTATCTGTCTGTCTGTCTATAATCTATCTATTTATCTGTCTGTCTGTCTATAATCTATCTATCTGTCTATCTGTCTGGCTGGCTGTCTATAATCTTTCTACTTATCTGTCTGTGTCTATTTATCTGTCTGTCTCTCTGTCTATATATAATTATCTATTTATCTGTCTGTCTGTCTGTCTGTATCTCTGTCTGTCTATAATCTATCTATTAATCTGTCTGTCTGTCTATTTATCTGTCTGTCTGTCCATCTATAATCTATCTATTTATCTGTCTGTCTGTCTGTCTGTCTGTCTATCCATCTATCTATTTATAATCCTCTTCTTATGTTCTGCTCTATCTGCCTGAAGTATCAGTAGAAGTGGTGGAAAAATAAGAGAGTGTAGTGTGTTCCTCCTTAGACGTCAAAGCCCTTTGCAAGACTTTGCCCTTTTCGAAGGGGGTGAGTACCACCCTGCACCCCTTCTTGGCCAGCATAAGAGTAATGAATGGCGTGGATGCAATAAGGAATTGGATATGACTAAATCTGGATAACATGTATGTGAAGCAGTATCGATTCTAGCTAACAGTTGTGTTGCTGCCGACCTGTCGGGTTCTTCCGATGGCTGAACGGTCCTCGTGTTCAGGTTTAAACTGTTCGTACAACATGCTAACAAACCGCCGGAGGGTGACAGGAACATTTGATCAAACTTTCTTAATAATTTCTCTCTGAACTTCCTCAGTAAATAAATTCTGTTAAAATGGTGTTATAAGAACGTTTAAATACTCCAGATGCTCTCGGCTCTTTGTATCAGTAACACGCGGCGTTTTAAAGACCGGCGGCGTGTCCCCGCGACAGCTTCATTTGTTCTCGGTACGTTTCTGAATGCGAGACATCAGTAGTTTATTATTAACGTCAGTTTTTCTTTAAAGCGTTTGATTTATTATTGTGCTGAATTCCTGACCTGTGATGGTGTGGTTTTAATAACACGTTTCTTCCCGGGTGCTTGTTCATGACTTCTGCAGGACTGGAAGTCGTTAAAACCTTTTCTCCACGCTGACGGAGAGCGACTGAGTAATTCTCATCAGCAAAATATCTTTACTGTGTAATTATAAACATTCAGATGCACTTTAATGTTTCTGTAGAGGAAAACGGCACAAAAATAATCATAATAATAATAATAATAATAATAACGTACGTCTTTCTGTTATACAGGAGCTAAAAGCAGGAGCACCAATCACTGGGAATTCTGACTGTTCTGCATCATACCTGTGTAGCAAATACATCTGTCTGTCTATTTGTCTGTCTGTCTGTCTATCTATCTATAATCTGTCTGTCTGTCTGTCTGTCTATCTATCTATCTATCTATCTATCTATCTATCTATCTATCTATCTATCTATCTATCTATCTATCTATCTATCTATCTATCTACATGTCTGTCTGTCTATGTATCTGTCTGTCTGTCTGCCTGTCTATTTATCTATAATCTGTCTGTCTATCTATCTATCTATCTATCTATCTATCTATCTATCTATCTATCTATCTATCTATCTATCTATCTATCTATCTATCTATCTATCTATCTATCTATCTATCTATCTATCTACATGTCTGTCTGTCTATGTATCTGTCTGTCTGTCTGCCTGTCTATTTATCTATAATCTGTCTGTCTATCTATCTATCTATCTATCTATCTATCTATCTATCTATCTATCTATCTATCTATCTATCTGTCTGTCTGTCTGTCTGTCTGTCTGTCTGTCTGTTTGCCTGTCTATTTATCTATAATCTGTCTGTCTGTCTGTCTGTCTGTCTGTCTGTCTGTCTATCTATCTATCTATCTATCTATCTATCTATCTATCTATCTATCTATATGTCTATCTGTCTGTCTGTCTGTCTGTCTGTCTGTCTGTCTGTCTGTCTGTTTGCCTGTCTATCTTGATGCCTATTGTTTTGGAATGGATTGTTAAACAAGCACATGATTGGGTGTCCACATACTTTTGGATTATATATCGTACTGAGCTTGTGCAGAAATCTTGAGACTGTGTTGGATCGTTGTGTCGTTATTTTAAAAGCTACATTAGTAAGACTAGCAGGCGTTAGCGCTAATTGCTTTCTGCTGTAATCATTTAGCCCTCGGCGTGTAGCTCACACCTCCGAATCCATCCGTCTCTCTCAGTCCTACTCGACTGTCCGAGTCTTCCACGCGAGAGCGCGTCCGTGCGTCCATACTTCTTCATCTTCGTCTTCTCTGGAACCCGGTCCTCTATCATCCCCCCCTCGCTTCGTCCATCTGTCTGACTGACGGCAGCAGCGGCGGCGGTAAACGTACCTGGCAACAGAACCACGCCGAATGCACAAACCTGCTCTCTCCATCTCTCTGTTTTTATTTGTCTGTTTTCATGTCTCTCTCCCCTGTCCCTGCGTCTCTCTCTCACCTGTCCCCGCGTCTCTCTCCCCTGTCCCTGCGTCTCTCTCTCACCTGTCCCCGCGTCTCTCTCCACTGTCCCTGCGTCTCTCTCCCCTGTCCCCGCGTCTCTCTCCCCTGTCCCTGCGTCTCTCTCTCACCTGTCCCCGCGTCTCTCTCCCCTGTCCCCGCGTCTCTCTCTCACATGTCCCTGTCGCCCAGCCGTACGCGGGTTTATATTTTGATTAGAATGCACAGATCGTAAAGATCAGATGAAAGGACGATAAATAAAGCGGGTTGAGAGCGCTATAGCGGTGATAAAGTTAACACATATTAAATAAAGGATAAAGATGATGGATGAAGGTGGGAAGCGGCGGCGCTGAAGCTTTCCCGTCTCTCGGCGTGTGTAAGTGAGCACATGAGCAGCAGGATGGAAACGTCCTCCAGCGCGGCCTGAAGCATGAACTGATCTACTGCACACAGACCAGCGTTTACAGCTCTCTGATATAACCCTGATGTATTCCTCCACCACTGTAAAGCGCATTATTTACCCCCCTAGCAAAAGTTTACAGTGCAGAATACAGTGTTTTGTACCCATGGCTCAACTACAAAAGCAATTCCAAAAAAGTTGGGACTGTCGTAAAACAGACAGCAATCATGAGCAAGTCCTGTGTGACCTGCATTACATTAAAAACAGGACAAACACAAAATATCAACGTTACTGTTTTTTATTTCTGCACTAATTCTAAGTTTTAAAGCTGCAACACGTCCACAAAAATAGGACAGGGGCATGTTAGCGTTAGACCAGTATTGTAAATGTAAAAGTAAAGAGAAAGAGTGGATGAGAACGGGAGAGTGAATGAGAGAGGGAGTGGATAAGAGAGAGTGGATGAGAGAGATGAAGAGAGAGTGGAAGTGAGAGAGAGAGTGGATGAGAGAGGAAGTGGATGAGAAAGAGATAGTGGATGAGAGACCCAGTGGATAAGAGAGGGAGTGGATGAGAGACCCAGTGGATGCGAGAGGGAGTGGATGAGAGAGAGAAAGTGGATGAAAGAGGGAGTGTATGAGAGAGAAGGTGAATGAGAGAGCAAGTGAATAAGCGATAGAGAAAGTGAATGAGAGAGAGAGTGGACAAGCGAGAGAGAAAGTGAATGAGAGAGCAAGTGGATGAGTGAGAGAGAAAGTAAACGAGAGAGCAAGTGAATAAGCGAGAGAGCGGATAAGAGAGAGAAAGTAAATGAGAGAGCAAGTGGACGAGTGAGAGAGAACAGATGAGAGAGATGAAGAGAGAGTGGATGAGAGAGAGGGTAGACGAGCGAGAGAGAACAAATGAGAGAGTGGATGAGAGAGCGAGCGAGAGTGCATGTATAATAAACATTATTATAATAATCAGAAGTGAGAGCGCTGTGTGTAAATAGCATTTATCTCTCGGTGACGTTCAGCTCACTCAGAAATGCTTTCTGGCTCTAAATGAGGAGCGTTTTACTAAATATAATTATTATTATTATTCTCAAAAAATGCGCCTCTCGCCCCCACCTGCACTCCACTGGCTGGCCTGTTTTCTTACCATTAACACCAGACAGAGAGAAAGAGAGAGCGAGAGAGCGAGAGAGAGAGAGATGAACAAAGTTAGAGTTAGCAGATTTAGAACTTATCTAATTCTCATATTCTCAATTTAGTCATATCTAATTCTCTAATCACATTTCCTCCTGACCGGAAAGGGCCACACCTTTACATGTCCCCTCGACACGTGTGCAGTACCGGCCGCTTCTTCTCACCTGCACCAGGTGGGTTCATACGTAGATCTGTATCACACACTGACAGTTAGACACTGATCTCTATTATTCCCCGTCTCTGTGCAGTACCATCAATCAGCCAGCAGAGGTCGTAATGACTTGTTTTCTATTATTATTTTTGTATATACAGTGTGAGTGTAAGTTGGACCCCTCTACCGTTGCCCATAGCTGGCGAATGTTTGATTATGATGTAGTGTTATATATTATATTATAGAAAGCATGTAGCGACAATACCTTGTGAAATCAGTATCTGTGTGTGTGTGTGTGTGTGAGAGTGTGTGTGTCTGTTTGTGTAGTGTTTGTTCAGTGTGTGTGTGTGTGAGAGTGTGTGTGTGCAGTGTCTGATTGTGTATGTGATAGTGCAGTGTGTATGTGATACAGTGTGTGTGTGTGTGTGAGTGTGTGTGTGTTTGTGTAGTGTTTGTTCAGTGTGTATGTCTGTGATGTTGCAGTGTGTGTGTGTGTGTGTGTGTGCAGTGTCTGATTGTGTATGTGATAGTGCAGTGTGTATGTGATACAGTGTGTGTGTGTGAGTGTGTGTGTGTGTGTGTTTGTGTAGTGTTTGTTCAGTGTGTAAGTCTGTGATGTTGCAGTGTGTGTGTGTGAGTGTGTGTGTGCAGTGTCTGATTGTGTATGTGATAGTGCAGTGTGTATGTGATACAGTGTGTGTGTGTGTGTGTGTGAGTGTGTGTGTGTTTGTGTAGTGTTTGTTCAGTGTGTATGTCTGTGATGTTGCAGTGTGTGTGTGTGAGTGTGTGTGTGTGCAGTGTCTGATTGTGTATGTGATAGTGCAGTGTGTATGTGATACAGTGTGTGTGTGTGTGAGTGTGTGTGTGTGTGTGTGTGTGTGTTTGTGTAGTGTTTGTTCAGTGTGTATGTCTGTGATGTTGCAGTGTGTGTGTGTTTGAGTGTGTGTGTGTGCAGTGTCTGATTGTGTATGTGATAGTGCAGTGTGTATGTGATACAGTGTGTGTGTGTGTGTGTGTGTGAGTGTGTGTGTGTTTGTGTAGTGTTTGTTCAGTGTGTATGTCTGTGATGTTGCAGTGTGTGTGTGTGAGTGTGTGTGTGTGCAGTGTCTGATTGCGTATGTGATAGTGCAGTGTGTATGTGATACAGTGTGTGTGTGTGTGTGTGTGAGTGTGTGTGTGTTTGTGTAGTGTTTGTTCAGTGTGTATGTCTGTGATGTTGCAGTGTGTGTGTGTGTGTGTGTGCAGTGTCTGATTGTGTATGTGATAGTGCAGTGTGTATGTGATACAGTGTGTGTGTGTGAGTGTGTGTGTGTGTGTGTTTGTGTAGTGTTTGTTCAGTGTGTAAGTCTGTGATGTTGCAGTGTGTGTGTGTGAGTGTGTGTGTGCAGTGTCTGATTGTGTATGTGATAGTGCAGTGTGTATGTGATACAGTGTGTGTGTGTGTGAGTGTGTGTGTGTGTGTGTGTGTTTGTGTAGTGTTTGTTCAGTGTGTATGTCTGTGATGTTGCAGTGTGTGTGTGTAATTGTGTTTGTGTGCAGTGTCTGATTGCGTATGTGATAGTGCAGTGTGTATGTGATACAGTGTGTGTGTGTGTGAGTGTGTGAGAGAGATAGAGAGTGTGTGTGATTGTGCAGTGTGTGTGTAAGTGTGTTTGTGTGTGTACAGTGTTTGTTTAGTGTGTATGTCTGTTAGTGTGTCCAGTGTTTGTGTGTGGTTGTACAGTGTTTGTGCAGTTTCTGTGTGTGTGTGGGGGGGGGGAGGATTGTGCAGTCTGTGAGTGTGTGAGTGTGTGTGATTGTGTGTGTGTGTGAGAGAGAGTGTTAGTGTGTGTTAGTGTGTGTATGTGTTAGTGTGTGAGAGAGTGTGTGCAGTCTGTGTGAGTATGTTTGTGCAGTGTGTGTGAGGCAGTGTGTGTGTGTGAGATAGAGAGTGTGTGTGATTGTGCAGTGTGTGTGTGTGAGATAGAGAGTGTGTGTGATTGTGCAGTGTGTGTGTGTGTGTGTGTGTGTGTGATTGAGCAGTGTGTGTGTGTGTGTGTGTGTGTGTGTGTGTGCAGTCTCTCTCTCCTGACTGTAAGATGAAATGCTTTTATATCTTTGTGTCCACTGGCTGCTTTTCCGGGTGATTTCCTCTGTGCCTGGAATCTCATTTCATATTTACAGACGTGGAACAGCGGAGAGAAGCGGAGAGAAGCGGAGAGGAGAAATAAAGAGAAGCTGAACGAAGATGAAAAGAGGAAAAACGTGGAGAGAGAAAATGTTTGTGGAGTTAAAATAAACGCTTACAGAAAAGAGAAAATAAAGAGAAAAGAACAGAGTGAGAGGATGAGTGAGTGGTGACGTGAGTGAATGAATGTGTGAATGAGTAAACTGAAGGATGAGTGAATTAATTGATGGATAATAAACTGATAAATGAGTGAATTAATTGATGGATAGATTAATTGATGGAGGAGTAAATTGATGGATGAGGTATTGAATTTTTGAATGGTTAAATGATGGACAGGTGAAGTGATGGATGGGTGAACTGATTAAGTGAATTGATGGATGAGTGAATGGATGGATGAGTGAATGGATGGGTGAACTGATAGATGAGTGAATTGATGGATGAGGTATTGAATGTATAGATGGGTGAATTGATGGACGGCTAAAGCAATGGATGAATGAATTGATGGATGAATGACTTAACGAGTAAATTGATGGATGAAGGATTTGATGGATGAATGAATTGATGGATGAAGGATTTGATGGATGAATGAATTGATGGATGAGTGAAATGATGGATGAGTGAAATGATGGATGAGTGAAATGATGGATGAGTGAACTAATGGAGGAGTGAATGGATGAATGAGTGAAATGAGTAAGTGAACTGATAAATGAGTGAATTGATGGATGAATGAATTGATGGAGGAGTGAATCAAGAGACAGTGGTGAACAAAGTAAAGTATCAGATGATAAAAGTTTCAATAAGACTGTGTGTGTGTGTGTGTGTTTCTCTGTGTGTGTGTGTGTGTGTTTCTCTGTGTTTCTGTGTGTGTGTTTCTCTCTCTCTCTCTCTCTGTGTGTGTGTGTGTATTTATTGGCTTTGTGCCCAGATGTTGCTCTCTGTCTCAGAGACAAACTACATCTGGCTGAACCCGTGCCAGTCTTGCCAGGAGTGTGTTCCAGCACGTGTGTGTGTGTGTGTGTGTGTGTGTGTTGCTCCATTTGCAATTCCTAGTGAATTACACGAAGCCGAGGCTCTCAAGCTTAAGTGCACATAAATAATCAGTCCTGTAGCAAGTATTACCACACACACACACACACACACACACACACATACATATATATATATAGTCCAGTGACAACAATAAATAAATGAGTCAATATGCAAAGTTATAGTTAAATAAATGAGTAAATGAAATTGTCACTGCAACCCCGTTTAACCCCCCCTCCACACACACACACACACATGTCACACTACACAGCTACACACTAATTATTGAGCTTTTATGGAGCTGGAGCCTATCCCAGCTTTTCAATGGGCGCAAGGCACACAGTAACACCCTGGACGGGGCGCCAGTCCATCACAGGGCAGACACACACACACACACACACATTCACCTATAGGGCAATTCAGTGTCTTCAATTAACCTGACTGCATGTTTTTGGACTGTGGGACCCCGGCAGACATGGGGAGAACATGCAAACTCCACACAGAAAGGACCCGGACCGCCCCGCCTGGAGGGCCGAACCCAGGACCTTCTTGCTGTGAGGCGACAGTGCTACCCACCGAGCCACCGTGCCGCCCAGATGGAGCTAAATCCGGACTATAAGCGTCTCTCAGTCTCTCAGACACGATCGGTCACTACTCCTCCCTCTACACCCTCACCGCTTATAACCACAATATACAAGTGAGGAAACTTTTTAAAGATCCCTCGTAAATTAAATACATTTACAAAAATGGTGGCAATCTGGTCGCACTGTGGTTTACAAGATGTAACGTGCGTGTACAAGTTTATTTCATTTTTATGTACCTTTAAAAATTAGCTTATTTCTTATCAGCTGTGAAACATGGTGGTGGTAGGATAGTGTGGGAATGCTTGGATAATTTGCCATAATTAATGGAACCTTAAATTCTGAGACTTATTAGAAGACTGTCTGGTCATCAGTCTGTGATCTGAAGCTCCAGCACAACTGAGTCGACCTCTAAATGGTCCTTTATAAAAAGAAGAAGATTTTGAAGCGATCTGGTTCCACACTGACTGGAACCCCACTGAGATGCTGAGACAGGACCATAAATAAGGAGTTCATGCTGGGAAGCGTTTCACGCTATAAGAGGGGGCTCGAATTTCTCCATGGAGATGTGATTGGAGCTCTAGTAAATCAGAAGTGTTTGGTTTAGGTTAGTTAAACTAGTTTAACACACAGAAGTTAGAAGCATTACGTTTGGGCAGGAACCCAAAGAACCCATAATAATCGTCATCATTAATCTGAGACAAAAAAATCCCGGCAGGGATGAAAAATGACCAATTTTTTTTAAGAAGACGATGTTTAAGGAGAACTCTGTGAGCTGAAAATCTGAAATTTGTGCTTCTCAGGAGGTAAAAAACGAGGAAAATTAAAAATAAAATGTAGGAGGAAGTTATCATGTCGTAGTTTCCTTTCACGCCGTGATTCTTCACTCTTATGATAAATAATAATAATAACAACAACAACAAACAACAACAACAATAATAATAATATTAATAATAATAATAACAATAATAACAAAAGTAATAATAATAATAACAACAATAGTAATAATAATAATAATATTAATAATAATTATAATAATAATACTAATTATAATGATAATAATAATGATAGTAATAATAATAACAATAATAATAATAATAATAATAGTAATAATAATAATAACAATAATGATAATAATAATATTAATAATAATTATAATAATATTAATAATTATTATAATAATTATAATAATATTAATAATTATTATAATAATTATAATAATATTAATAATATAATAATAATAATAATAATAATAATAATAATAATAATAATAATAAAGTACATTTGATTTAAAGCCTCTTTCTTAAGGACAGTCTACATAATACATAAATAAAATACGAGATCAAGGTACAATTACAAAAGAGCTACAGTAAAGCAAAAAGTATTAAAGTAAATAAAATAAATAAAAGATGTCAGGGAGACGTACAGCGCGTGATCAGGGCTGCAGTGTGAAGAGTGATCAAACTGTCAACAAAAGAATCCAGATCCGATCCTTAAAGTATGAGGACAGTTTTACAGGCTGAAAATGGCGTCTCAATCCACAGAACACTGTTTAGCACAGATGATGGTATTTGGGACACAGCTCATTCTTGATTCTCGGGCTTCTATCTAAACCCACGGTGATGTAACGCTTGCTTGGCTGAGGACAGTAACACGCGTATTACAGCAGCTTCTAATTAAAACTGCAGACCGGTCATGTTTTGGTGTTCTAATTACAGCTGACCATCCGGAAACGCTGTTCTGCTGAGCAGTAGGAGACAGCACTGATGGTAGGAGACCACTGTTCCACATTAGCAGCTGCAGTCAATCATAATCAGGGAGGGATTAGAGGGTCGTGACATGTCAGAACTTTCTCCACCAGCGCATTCATCATCTTCATTGCTGCCTGGATATTTTCTAGGGAACTCACAGCAAGTCAGAGCAGCCACTCCACCTTCTGCATGATTTGGAAAGGTGATCATATGGTCTTAAGGTCGAGGTTCTGTGCAGGCCACTGGAATTCCTTCACACCAAACTTCTCAAAATAGGCCTTCCCTAAACTATTTTTCTTTTTGGACAGTTCTGGTGAGGATTTACTCATGTTTTCTGTCTCTTTGTTTTATCGATGATTACAAGCTGTCCCGGCCCAAGGAAGCCAAGCCAAACCATAATGCACCCTCCACCATGCTTCACATTTCACATTTTCCTATGCTCCGCTCCGTTGCCCTCATTAAGGCTTGTATTATCAGTCCTGGTCGAGATATTTAGGAATCTGCGCTGAAGGAATCTCCAGACGGAATAGAAAAACGTAACCGCGGAGCAGCGTGTGTGTTCGCGTCCCCGGTGTGTATTACTGACAATGAAACCCGAGCTCTGACACTAATGAGGTGTGTGTACTCGGTGAAGCCCAGAGTTAAATAAACCGTCTGTATAAACTCTGGCGTCTCTGTCGAGGTTTGGATTTGGGGTTTGAGCCACATCTGTAAAATCCATCAGGATCGTATGAACTTCCGCTCCTCTTCATTCCTTTCGGCCCTGTTTTTGGAACATTCCTCGATTTTCCACACTTTTATCCTTCTTCACCAGTGTAGGGTAACTCTGGTAATGTACACATTTACCAAAAAAACCACAGAGTACCAACAAAACCAAAATATAAGTTATATTTTTAAAAGTCAAAACATTAGAACCACCCTAGGTTATGATTACAAATACTTCTCATATCTCATCTCATTTTCATGTTTCTGCAACGCTTTTACCTGCACTGTCACCTCACAGCAAGAAGGTCCTGGGTTCGATCCTGGGTGGTCCGGGTCTTTTCTGTGTGGAGTTTGCATGTTCTCCCCATGTCTGCGTGGGTTTCCTACAGGAGCTCCGGTTTCCTCTCACAGTCCAAAAACATGCAGTCAGGTTAAATGGAGACACTGAATTGCCACATAGGTGAATGTGTGTGTGTGTGTGTGTGTGTGTGTGTGTGTGTGTGTCTGCCCTGCGATGGACTGGTGCTCTGTCCAGGGTGTTACTTACATTTACATTTTCTGCATTTAGCAGACAGTCTAAGCAATTAAGGGTTAAGGGCCTTGATCAAGGGTCGAACAGTGACCACCTGGCAGTGTTGGGGCTTGAACCGGCAACCTTTTGCTTACTAGTCCAGTACCTTAACCACTAGGCTACAACTGCCCTTACTGTGTGCCTTGCGCCCATTGAAAAGCTGGGATAGGATTCTTTTCCTTCCTTCCTTGCTTCCTTTTCCTTCCTTCCTCCCTCCCTCCCTCCCTCCCTCCCTCCCTTCCTTCCTTCCTTCCTTCCTTCCTTCCTTTTCCTTCCTTCCTTCCTTCCTTCCTTTTCCTTCCTTCCTTCCTTCCTTCCTTTTCCTTCCTTCCTTCCTTCCTTCCTTCCTTTTCCTTCCTTCCACAGATGGATTCCAAACCTGAACGTGTTTAATTCTCAGTGTTTATACACACGTCAATACTTTAATTTATGAAACCATCACTTCTTTTTCCTAGTCTTGGTCGCTAGGTAACCATGACTACCTTCCCTCATTTTCACCATGGACCAATTTACCAGATTAGAATGTGTGTGTTCTATTCATAGATTCTAGGATCTAGGATGCACGATTGTGTCTCAATCCTCACCTCTGGTCACTACCTGTGTGGAGTTGGCATGTCCTACTATATACTTATAACTACTAAGTGTGTTTAATTTATTTATTTAGATGTTTTATGCCGTGCTTAGTCTAAGGTAGTGCTATACATTGTCGTTACACGTAGTCAGTATATGTTTGATAGAAATAGGTACTTGTTAAGGGGTTTCAGACCAACATCAGATCTAATTAAGATAAAACGTTTAGATAAATACATAAAAATGAACAAAATTAGACATCAACATTACAAACTAACATTCCACAATAAGAGTTCAAGTCATAAACACTGATCACACTAAGGTGGTAGAGCAGGTAGTGCTTCTGGAGCCGATAACTGAGCATCTATATTACCACAGATAGTTCGTGGAAATATTCAGCAGGTAGGTTTGGGTGAAATTAAGTGGCGCGGGCACTAATGTTGGCACGTCGTGGGTACGTGTTACACTTGTTCCGAATGTACCGGCGCTGATCGTGATTATTAGGTGTCATTTTGAATGACAAATCACACCCTGCTGTTCGACTTCTGATCCTGAATGTACACACTGCTGCTGGTCTGAATAATAATGAGGTGTGTGTGTGTGTGTGTGTGTGTGTGAGTTTAGCAGGTTGATTTATTAGTGTAGTGAGTGCTCATGGAAGATGGAGATGGTTTACGTTTCTATCTTCTACAGAATGAGAGAGATTGTGTCATGCTAGTAAAACGAGAGAAAAAAGGATGGATGAATCGACGGAGTGATGGCTGGATAGGTGGACGGATAGAAGGATCAATGGATGGATGGATGGATGGATGGATGAAAGGAGGGTGAAAGGGATTGATGGATGGATGAATTGACAGAGGGATGGATGGATGGATCGTTGATGGAAGGTCAAATCTCAAAAAAGATAGAAGGATCAACGGATGGATGTATAGACAAAGAAAAAAAGGGATGGATAGATGAATGGATGAATGGATGAATCGACAAAGTAATGGCTGGATAGGTGGATGGATAAAAGAATCAATGGATGGATGGCTGAAAGGGTAGATGGATGAATGGATGGATGGACAGATGGTCGGATAGATGGACGGATAGATAGACGGATGAATGGATGGACGGATAAATGGATGGACGGATGGATGGATGGAGGGATGGATGGACAGACAAGTATGTAAAAATATAAATAAAAACTGCAAAACTGATCATAAATAGCCCAAATGAGGGATGTGAGGCAAGACCAGCTGATCTACAGTACCCAGATTGCTTTGCAAATACAGTTTAGATTGAGTTGGGAGTATTTAGGGTGTCTGTTATACCTCGTTAATTTAAAAGTGAAACAAAATCCCGTAAAGTTCCCGTCTGATTGAGTGGAGGACGTTTATCTCTCTCACCACGTCTGTCTCACTCTTACCTGCTGTCTCTCGCCCTCGTCTCCTCCCTCTCCTCCCTCTCCTCCCTCCCTTCGCTCCTCTTCGCTCTGCTGAGTTTTATGTGACAGCAACATTTTCCGCTCAGCCTGAAGAACAAACACACGCTCATAAATATGTCGCCACTTGCCTGGTCCCTGACTGATGCTCTACCAACACTGCCATACGGTGTTACGCTCAGAGCTACACGTCTGTGTTCTGCCACCGGACTGCCATGTTCCATCATACACAGTTCATGGTGGTCAGTGGGGTTGAGGTCAGAGTTCCTCCTCCGTATTATTCCTCCGAGTTGTTTCTGATCTCTGAGGTTACATATCAGTGGGTGATTAAAAACAGCAGATAATTAAATGTGATTTTTAATCTCACACTAGTATTATAAAACGAGTCTGTATCACATCTCTCACCTGATTTACCTCTCGTTTTTCCCTCTGTACTCGTTCGTCCTCTGTAGCTGAGCTCAGTTTAGTCTCGATGATGTCTTTTTCTGTTCCTCTCTCTCAGTAATTACCCACAACCCCCCTCTGATAAGATTGTTTTTCTCAGGTGAGCGCTCTCAGCTCCGATCCCACGAAGACGGCGGCGTTTCGGCATTAAATTATAACTCCGGCCGGCGTGGAGACGCGAGTGAGAAACAATGAAGATCTTAATTGTTTGTGCTTGTTTGTTTGTTGTTGGGTTGGTTGGCGTGCTTGGTAATTGGCATGCTGGGTGAGAGGGAGCGTGAGTAAAGTACCACAGACTGTTCATGCAGAATGAGCCATAATTGAGCTCCGGCACCGCTGCTTATACACACATAAACACACACGTTAATATGGGCGCACACACCGCGCTCCTGACCGATCACCTGAAAAAAATGGACAGTGCACTCAGAAACGCGCGGCAGGGGTGAGGGCACCTGTCTGATTGTCTGTGTGTAATTATTGGCTGCCTGTGTTTATTGGATGGATAATTGTCCATGTGTGCATGAATTGTTGGCAAAAGCCCAGTTTGCTCTGTTGGCACTACCTGCAGAGTTTGATTTGGATGAACTCACATGTAGATTAGAACAAACCACCGGGGTAGAGAGGAGCGGGCAGGGTTCATTATAGATGGATCAGAGTGGGTATACAAGTGGTACAACTAAGAGAAGGTGGGTAACCACCTCCTTGTTTCTACACTCACTGTCCATTTTATCAGCTCCACTTACCATATAGAAGCACTTTGTAGTTCTACAATTACTGACTGTAGTCCATATGTTTCTCTGCATGCTTTGTTAGCCCGCTTTCACCCTGTTCTTCAATGGTCAGGACCCCCACAGAGCAGGTATTATTCATTCTCAGCACTGCAGTGACACTGACATGGTGGTGGTGTGTTAGTGTGTGTTGTGCTGGTATGAGTGGATCAGACACAGCAGCGCTGCTGGAGTTTTTAAACACCTCACTGTCACTGCTGGACTGAGAATAATCCACCAACCAAAAATATCCAGCCGACAGCGCCCCGTGGGCAGCGTCCTGTGACCACTGATGAAGGTCTAGAAGATGACCGACTCAAACAGCAGCTATAAATGGACAGTGAGTGGACACGGTGTTTAAAAACTCCAGCAGCGTTGCTGTGTCTGATCCACTCATACCAGCACAACACACACTAACACACCACCACCATGTCAGTGTCACTGCAGTGCTGAGAATGATCCACCACCTAAATAATACCTGCTGTGTGGGGGTCCTGTGGGGGTCCTGACCATTGAAGAACAGCATGAAAGGGGGTAACAAAGCATGCAGAGAAACAGATGGACTACAGTCAGTAATTGTAGAACTAGAAAGTGCTTCTATATGGTAAGTGGAGCTGATAAAATGGACAGTAAGTGTAGAAACAAGTGGTGGTTTTAATGTTATTGCTGATCGGTGTATATGAGTGTAGCAGGTGCAGCAGTGTTGCTGGGATTATTAATTCCTATTTAAACGAACCAAACTCTTTATTAGGAACACGTACCCTGTTAGCGCTGGTTGTAGGTGGCGAGTTAGAGACACGATGTGTTTATGTCTTCTAGTCTTTTATCAGTGAACACTTTCTGAGCGCTGAGGTGGTGAGAAATCCCAACAACACTGCTGCACCTGCTACACTCATATATACCAGAACAACACACACTACCACGTCGTTATCATGTTAATGTCACTACAGTAGTGAAATCCACCACCCACCATCTCATCATCTGGTCAGTGGGTGTCTGATGTCCCTTTCACAAAGTGTACAGAGCAAGTGATGGGCTACAGTCAGTAACTGTATACACCATCTATTTTATTCCTTTTCAGTAAAACAGTAATCGAGTTACGAACAGCTCGGTGTTAAACCATCAAACGCCTCAACGATCACATTCTAATCAGAAAAGCAGCGGTGATTAAACCTCAGAACGTCGGTGCAGATCTCAGAACTTCTGATTTCACTCACTCTCACGTTCTGACGGAGATTTATTCACACAGAGACGCGGGTTTGAATACGGAGTCCATTTCCATAAAAAGCGTGCAGGCGAGTGAGAGAGAGAGAAAGCTTGACATAACGGAGACAAATAACGGTATGAGTGAGCATTCGGAGCAAGTGCATAATTTAACCAGCATTTACAGATTCGCTCTGAGCCGCTCTCACACCTTTAATGGAAATGGACTCTATAGTCAAACTCACATCACCGAGCAACCTGCCAGCGAGCATAAATCTCTGTCAGAATCACTGACGACGACTTCGGGGAGGAGGGAACTGGGATTATGGCTCACTGTGTTAGCTCCAAAAGGTAAAGGGCACCGAGTCAATGTGGAACAACCTGTGGCAATTGAGATGGACCCAAAATCACCAAACTCACCTTATTTACTGGTTTACTCCCAGTTTCTATAACAGGGTTGCAATTAAGTAGAACAAAAATATGTCCGCTAAAGATTGAGAGCAATAACAATGACATGACACAAGCCAGTTTTGGTGCAGGTACATAAAATACTACTATTACACTATAACTGTTTAATTTTACTCTTGACCTTGATAAGAGACCACTGTGCCCTGTAGTCTGTAACGGGTACACTGTAACGAGCCCACGGCACAAAGGTAAATGATTTGTAATCCCTAAATTCATAGATTCGTGACAGTTCTACTAGACAGAGACGTTTGTGTTCCAGTAACTCAGTGAGAGAAAAAGAAGCGGTTAAAGAAATGATTAAAATCCTGAGGCTGTTATGGCGTATGTGTATGTAGATTTTTAATCTTCGCTCTGAGCCAGAACATTATGGACGGATCATTTTTGTATAAATAAAAACATCCGTTATCAATATTCTTCCTGTCTTAGTCATATTGTTGTTTTTCATATTTGCCTCCGACACCCAATTCCACACGCGCGCATATTATTAAATAATAAATATTACACACTTATATATCACATACGGATGAAAAATATGTTTTTATGAGATGTTGTCCTTCCTATAACTCACTTGGCATTTACCTTCAGGATTCATAATAATATAGAGAAGACGATCGCTCGGAGAAATGCCATGAACTCGGACGCTGGTTAGTCCTGACGCCGGGCGTGTTTAAGGCCCGATGTCAGTCTCGATGCGACCGCGAGCTTTGCATTTAATAATCAGAACGTTCAAACCAGCCGTGATTCTGAGAAAACGAGAGAACGAGCCGGAGAGAGTTTCCATGAACGTGAGCCGCTGTTAGAGAGATTTATTTCATGATTAAGAGAAAATAACCCATAAAAATCGTGCACAAGACAAATATTTAAAAGGAAACTAATAGAAATAGGCTTTTTGTTTTTAACATTTTCATAATAACACTTATTTGGCACAAATGCGGCATTTTGGCACTAATCATCTATATACACAGATCAGCCATAACATTAAAACCACCTCCTTGTTTCTACTCACTGTCCATTTTATCAGCTCCACTTACCATATAGAAGCACTTTGTAGTTCTACAATTACTGACTGTAGTCCATCTGTTTCTCTACATGCTTTGTTACCCCCCCTTCATGCTGTTCTTTAATGGTCAGGACCCCCACAGGACCACCACAGAGCAGGTATTATTTAGGTGGTGGATCATTCTCAGCACTGCAGTGACACTGACATGGTGGTGGTGTGTTAGTGTGTGTTGTGCTGGTATGAGTGGACAAAACACCTCACTGTCACTGCTGGACTGAGAATAGTCCACCAACCAAAAATATCCAGCCAACAGCGTCCCGTGGGCAGCGTCCTGTGACCACTGATGAAGGTCTAGAAGATGACCGACTCAAACAGCAGCAATAGATGAGCGATCGTCTCTGACTTTACATCTACAAGGTGGACCGACTAGGTAGGAGTGTCTAATAGAGTGGACAGTGAGTGGACACGGTATTTAAAAACTCCAGCAGCGCTGCTGTGTCTGATCCACTCATACCAGCACAACACACACTGACACACCACCACCAGTGCTGAGAATCATCCACCACCTAAATAATAACCTAATCATACATTAAACTTCACCTGATTGTTTCTAATCCTGGAAATCCTAAAGTTCCAACAGAGAACACAGAAACAGAACACACTTTACTTCAGTTTATTAAACATCAGTGCTTACAAAATCGTCTTCGATCATAAAGTCCATTTCAAAAGTGACCTGATGAACAGATTTGTGTGCGTATTAATGTACATACAGAACAAATCACTCATCACACTCGGGTCCAATTTCACTCGTTCATTTTCAACACTTTTAAATGAAAAGCTTTAAATAATGAGCTAAAACCTTAAAGGAAGAACGTTAAGCTATTAAATCACCTTCAGGTTTATTTCTTTATTTCTTTATTTTGCGGCGCTACAGTATTTGGAATGTAATTAAGATGCTTTCATTTGTTACGACATGAACAAAGAACTATCTATATAAATGATATAGGCATCAGACGTAGTGATGATCCAATGCACTTTTTATGACGATGCGACCCTCTTACTTATCCGGGCTTGGGACCTGCACTAAGGGTGCACTGATGTGTCCATAAAGTGTTTAGGTTCACGTACCACCCACCATGCACCTTCTGTATTTGTGAGCCCAGCCATTCAAACACCCCGAACTTTTATTTATTATTATTATTTTATTTTAGTAGCACTGTCACCTCACAGTCTGGGTCCTTTCTGTGTGGAGTTTGCATGTTCTCCCCATGTCTGCGAGGGTTTCCTTCCACAGTCCAAAAACGTGCAGTCAGGTTAACTGGAGATACTGACTTGTCCTATAGGTACCCGGCCGCTGGGATGCACAAACCAGTGCAGTTTGTAGTGTTGGTCCCAAGCCCGGATAAATAGGGAGGGTCATGTCAGGAAGGGCATCCGGTGTAAAAACTGTGCCAAATCAATAATGCGGATCATGATCTGCCGGCGAGGAAATCGAGATTTTATTTATAGAAAATGGAATTTGCTTTATCTACTGTATTATTACATTGTACTGATTCAGTAAAAGTACCTGGAGTGTTGAATTGCATTAAAATAATTAATGAAATACATTCAGAAAAAAACAAAGTACTAAAAAATGTATAATTCAGATTAAAAGTTTACATGGTGGTTAAAATAATTATTATTAGTAGTTTGTACATCAATAGTGCATCAAAAGCATCGTAATAAAAACCATCACAAAATTATTAGCATTATTATTGTTCTAATGGCATAAAAATGTGACCAAAACGTCACTGCGATTAAAAGTTGTTTATATTTGTGATTAAAAACATCATTCAGGTAGAAATTCTAAAATTGTACGACAATTTAACATAAACATCTACGTAGTGTTAAAGCTGATTTCTTTTAAATGAGGTACAATTAGTAAAAATCAGTTTTTATTTTGGCTTTGTTCGTTCATATTTCCTTTTTTTAAATTTTTTTATGTAATTGTAATTATTTTAGTATCAGTGTGAGAAATGTCAGATATTTTGAATTTTTTTGGTTTAAAATGCAACAAACACGCACATTATTATTAATATTATTATTTTTTTTTTCCTATTTTATTTGTGCATTTTCTCCCAGTTTATCGTACTCAATTTATCTTCCGCTGCTGGTGGATCCCTGATTGCAGTCGAGGTGGGTATATTGCTGCTCACGCCTCCTCCGACCTGCGTGCAGCCCTTAGTGGAACCCTTTTTCACCGGGCGCCTATCTATTTGCCAATCAGGATCCTTACACAGCATTTAAAGACCCCACCCACATAGTCCGGTCATCCCGCCCTAGCAGAGACGTGCCCGCTAGATGGGGCCCAGCCGACTGGTGGCAACGCAGAGGAGTTCAGAATCTCGGCGCTGGTGTGCTAGCGAAATATCACACTGCTCCAGCTGGGCACCCTATAATGAATATTATTAATAATATTATTATTATTTATAATATTATTAGCTTTGTTAGTTTTTTAACCTCAGTGCTTTAAAATATTAAATTATTCTGGAGTTTTTCTTTGTGTTTGTATTTATAAATGTTATTTCATTATTGGAACGTAATTAACGCAAAACAAAACAAACAGAAATGAGAATGAGTACTTGTTAACATTGCACAGACCCCCCAGTGAACCGAGACTACATTCTAAATTAAATCTCTCATCAAGAGAAATAAATATCGCTCATAAATAATAATAATAATTGCACTTCTGTGGTGATGCACCATCAATCCTGAAGCGTTATTTCTGGAGGCACTTTTTTTGACAGATATTTTAACAGTAATTAGAGTATAATAATGTAAACTCACGTCATCAAATCTGGTACAAAATTCTTCACTAATTCTACATTTCCTATAAATGTTACTAATGAGAACCTGTATGATTAAAAAATGTGATTGTTTTCATGCCAAACGTTTGATAAAGCTGCAGATATATTCACCATATACACCGAGCAGGCATAACATTATGACCACTGACAGGTGAAGTGATAAACACTGATTATCTCTTCATCACGGCACCTGTTAGTGGGGGGGGGGGATATATTACGCAGCGAGGGAACATTTTATCCTCAAAGTTGATGTTAGAAGCAGGAAAAATGGACAAGCGTGAGGATCTGAGGGCCAAATTGTGATGGCGAGACGACTGGGTCAGAGCTCCAAACTGCAGCTCTTGTGGGGTGTGTCCCGGTCTGCAGTGGTCAGTATCTATCAAAAGTGGTCCAAGGAAGGAGCAGAGGTAAACCGGCGGCCGAGGCTCATCGATGCACGTGGGGAGCGAGGGCTGGCCCGTGTGGTCCGATCCAACAGACGAGCTGCTGTAGCTCAAACTGCTGAAGAAGTTCATGCTGGTTCTGATAGAAAGGTGTCAGACTCCATGCCTCGACGGGTCAGGGCTGTTTTGGCAGCAAAAGGGGGACCAACACAATATTAGGAAGGTGGTCATAATGCTATGCCTGATCGATGTATATGGCGTATTCACTGGCACACGAAGTGACCTCACAATTTGTAGAAAATATCCAGTAAGTAGCAAATCAGGAGTCATTCTAATGTGTTTTAAACCTTATATTAAAAAAAAAGCGGTGGTAGCAGACCAGACTGCTCGTGTATAGATTCGTCATTGTTTTGTTCTTTTATGTACAGCTGCACTATATGGACCAAAGTACTGGGACAAATTTTTCTCAATTTCTATTTAATTTTCTCCCAGTTTATCGTAGTCAATCTATCTTCCGCTGCCGGTGGATCCCTGATTGCAGTCGAGGAGGGTATACTGCTCCTCACGCCTCCTCCGACCCACTCTCAGCCCTTAGTGGAACCCTTTTTCACCAGCCGTCTCTCTATCTGCTAATCAGGGTCCTTACACAGCCTCAAACCGAGGAGTTCAGAATCTCGGCGCTGGTGTGCTAGCGGAATATCCCGCTGCGCCACCTGGGCACCTTGATCCTTTTGGTCCTACAGTGTATAATGTGTTCATGATGCTCGCCTCATTGTATTCCTCCACTATTAGAGTATCGCGTACACATCACGTCTTGACTGTGCGTACCTATATTATTACATTATTATAATATTATTATTATTAACCATCCCTAATGCACTAACTTCCTCTGATCAAGTATTTAAGCTACCGCTGCACATTCATATTGTTTCTTTTAAATTTTTTAGTTATTGATAACAATAAACATAAACTACAAAACACAGAGGAGTAAAAATCCTGAAAAACTTCAAGAAAATTTGCCAATATTGGACCTGATGCTGATATTTTAGAAATAAAATCAGTGCATCCTGAACTAAAAACCTCAAGAAAGGAATGAAATCAACGAAGGAAAGTTTTTGTTCCCAAAACACCTCACACCGTCCTTTGTTCATCGCTCATGAAAGCAAAATAAACGCAGTAAAGTCGTCGTTAAAGATTAAAGAACGAGGGAGCCGAAACAGAGGCGCGTTTATCACCCCGTTACAGTAACGAGGAGGTTACAGGTCGGTAGTGATGACGGGCGTGACCCCGTGGATAAGCAGCGTGGGCCCGAGGTCACGGCTCAGCAGCTCCAGCTGATGCAGGTAGTCGCAGTACCGGCGTGTATCTGCGGGGGGGCGGGGCAAATACAGGAAACGCAGGGCCGGCGGGGGGCAGGGCTGGTCGCAGATCAGCCTGTTAACGGCGAGGAGGTAGTCGTCCGTCAGGCGTGAGGTGTTGCTATGGAAACCGTTGGCGTACTCCTCCTCCTCCTCCGTCTCCTCCTCTTTCTCCTCGGCCCGACCTGTCTGTACGGCTCCGTCCCTCCTCTGCCAGTGCAGCGCCACCTGGGCGTCCCACGGCACCGTGCAGATTTCCGCCTTCATCCGGAGCTCCTTCAGCAGGAGACCCAGCTTACGCTCCACCTCCGTGAGGCTACGCCCTCGCTCCACGCACAGGAAGAGGCGGAGCTTGGCCTTGCGCCACGCCGTGGTCATGTTGAGGATGCACGCCAGCTGGAGGAGGAACAGCGAGCACGTGTCCACGTAGGAGCAGCTGTCGGGTCGGAGCAGGTTGACCGGCCAGACGTCCACGTAGATGGGGCCGTGCCGGACCCGGGTGTGATCGAACTGGCAGAAGTAGCGCGCCAATGCCACGTTCTTTAGCATTTTCACGGCGTCCGCGATCACGCTCACGTACTCCTGAGGACCCATCGTTTTTCCATGCCAGGCGCCGTCTATGCTCCCGCGAAGAGGCGGAAAATGGAAAAGTGGGTCCTCCGGGTCTTCCGAAAAAACGGGGTTCTCTAGAGATCTGCCTGAGTGGAAAGAGCGATCCTGGAGCTGATCCTGGGGAGGAATGTCATCATAGAAGCCCAAGACCAACGTGTTTGGTCTCATCCCACCTAGATGCAAAAAAAACCAAAAACAAACATATGACGACACCCTGCGTTGTGTTCCATGTTAACAGTCTTGATCCTAGAGTTTTGGGATTTACAGACGTGGTCAAACACATGCATGGTGACAATGTTCTGGGAGAACAAGTCTCAAAAAGAACTGAATGCCTACTGTGGAACATTCAGGAGGCTCAATGATGTTTTGGGGTTTCTTTGCTGCCTTAGAAGCAGGATCAAGCAGGATAAAAGCACAATGGAATACAACGGGCTGTTCGTGACCTGCTTTGATTCCTGATCTAAATTCTGTTGAACATCTGTGAAAAGATCTACAACTTGTGGCTGGAAGAGTAAAAACCATCAAACTTAGTTGGAATGGTTTGGTAAGGATGAGTGAATCAGTCTAGCAGCAAAAAAGATTGGACTGACTGAAATCCCTAGACGTCATTGCCCCCAAAGACTGCGCTACACATTATTAAGCTAAGGGTTCCAAGTTTACTCCAAGTCTTGGCTTGGCCCCAACGTCAGCTCCAGCCCCTGGCTCTACCTCCATCTTTGTTTACTTTGCTCCTGCCTTTGGTTGCACGTTCATGTCTGACTCGCAGCTTCTGGATTGGTCCTTGGCCCTGGTTTGGATGGTGTCTCCTGGTCCTTTCTACTGCTCCTGCCCTTGTCTTCTATGTGCTCCTACCCTTATACTGACCTCTGTCTCAACTCTTACTCATTGATCAGAGTCCTATCCAATCCCAGTCCCTTGGATCTCAAGTGCCAACGGTATTCCGAAAGACGCCCTGTGGTTAAAAGTTCCCTTCCAGCTAGATGTTCAAGAAACCGTCATGTTCAGGTCGTGCTCCAGCTCTGCCTTGGTCTTCCTGGCGATTGTGTCACCAAGACTATGTGCCCTAGACTCTGGTCAAGATCTGGTCTCCTCTTACCCCTCTGTTTTACCCTTTTCACCTTCTCTACGTTGCCTTGTCATACTCGGTGTCGAAAGGACAAAGAAGTAAGGATGCATGTACTAACCAAGTCCCGAAATGAAGAGTAAGTGCTGCACCCCGCGTCTCACAGAGTCGGCTAACGTCAGGTTAACGAAGGCCTTGATGTTCAGGTGATCCACCAGGGAGAGCCAGGAGTCGTACTGAGCCTGGAGTGGATCAGACGGCAGGAGAGCTGGAGAGAGATGTCAGAAGATCACCAGACGAACACTCAGCACTGAATCTTTACACACATACTGTGAAGCCAAAAGTATGTTGACACCCGACCTCGAGTTTGCTTAACATTCAATTTGCAGCACTGTGCAGACGCTTTTATCTAAAGCGACTTATAATTGTGACTGATTACAAGCCACTCAATGTGGCTTAGGGGCCTTGCTTAAGGGCCCAACTGTGGAAACTTGGCAGCAGTAGGGCTTGAACCAGTGACCTTCTGATTGCTAATTCAGGGCCAAAAAATTTCTGGCAATAGAGGGCATGTCTAAATTCTTAGATCCCTTAAAATGCTCCTACTGAGGCGCCTTAATTCTGAGTGATGATCTGGGGATAAACGAGGGAGCGTCCGACGCCTCCTCAGCGCTGAAGGAAATCAATCCCAGCATTCAGTGCGGCACAACTTTTCTCAGGAAAAACTACAAACATGGCGGACGAATATAATGCGGAGCAACCAAAGGAGTTCTTTTCAAAGGTAAATTAATTCTCGTTGATGTTTAATCTGTATAAAGATGTAATTATACACGTGTCGTTTATTTGTAAATTGGGGCCTCAGGGACAGTTTGACCGTTTTCGGTACACGGAGGAAGACGTTAGCTGGCGTGCTAGCTGTGTTAGCTTAGTAAGCTAAAACCACGGTGACGTAAATAGTAGAGCGTCTAAATAATCTGCCTCATGAGCTCCATGTCTTATTAGAATCCTCTGTACTGAGGCAGCTGATATCGCTGATCTGTGTGGACGATGAAAGATCTGATTACGTAATGGTTTGGCTCTTATTCCGAGGGGAACGTGGGCTGCCTTTAAAGAGCACAAAACTGGACCTTAGCCGAGGAATTTAGAGAAACGGAGCTACATCACGCTGAAGACCAGAAGCTAATGTTCTGCACCAAATGTCGAGCGAGAGGTGAAATATTTTATTCATAAATTGTTTCTGGACGACGTTCCTGTAGACAGGATCCGTCTCTCTCACCCAGGTCTCCGATCTGGATGTGGCCCAGGACGTAGAGGCCGCTCTTCTTGATGTCGTTGATGAAGGTGATGAGGCCGACGTTGGCGCGGGGGTTCGCCACCATCAGCAGCACCTGAGGTCTCCAGAACTTCACGTGATCTTTACGCACGTCCAGCATGAGCAGATATTTACGCACCTGTCGAACGGAGACGAGGACACATCAGACAGACGGAAGCAAGTCCGGTAAGGTTCAGTGTGTGTGTGTGTGTGTGTGTGTGTGTGTGTGTGTGTGTATGTAATAAGTTAAGTGCCTATAATAATTTAGCTGGAGCACGCAGCTGCTCGGATGGATGGCTGGCAGCCGAGGCGAGGTTTCCCTGGCGACCGTCCCTTTTTGGAGACCATTCCATTTTCGTTGACGTGGGGGTGGAAGCATCCAGTGTGTGTGTGTGTGTGTGTGTGTGTGTGTGTAATAAAATGCTTGTAAAGGTTATTGTATTTGATGTGAGTTGATAATTATCACTTGCTAAAAGCTCTCAGGTGTGCCCAAGCCACCAACCGGCATCCTTCATCACATCACTGATGTTCCAAACCACTGGAACATGCGTGTACACTTGACCGCCACCCAACTACCTCTCTGCAGAACCTCTCCATGATCAGTCAAACTGTCACCAGTCTCAAAAGGAACATCAAGAGAAGATCCTCATATGCTCCTTACTTATTATCTACTGGTGTCCATCAAGGCTCAGTGCTTGGTCCTCTTTTCTTCATCCTGTATATTCATTCTCTTGGTGATGTAATAACTTTTCCTGTTTACCCCAAACCAAGCCTTTCCACCATCAGGTACCATCAGTCAAAGCTGGTTTCCAGCAAGAGAGAGCTGACAAGTTTGACATTACCCTCTCCATCAGAAACACTACATCATCCACAGTTGGTGTGAACAGTCATACTGGTCATACAGGTTTCCCCCGTCCATCGTTAAGATTAGGCGATTCCTCTCCAAGAAGACCACGTAGGTTCTTGTTTAGTTCCATGACATCTCAAGACCTGACTGATTTTCCATTCCACCTCCAGGTGACCAAATCCTGCACAATATCTTTACCCTGTTGAGCCACACGTCAAGCTCAACTTGCAGCACCATCCTTCAAAACCCAATGAAGACTCTAGACTGATGCCACTCAACATCTCCGTTTCCTCCACTGGTTTCCAGTGGCTGCTCTCATCAGATTGAAAAACCAGAAATGGATCATGTTCAGATTCTTCATCAAACCTTGAGACCTTCAAGGAACCATTTAGTCACAAAGAAGATGAGCAAGAAGAGACGTGAAGATTCTTCTAAACTGGTGGTGGAGTGAACTTTCTGAAGTTCAGAGTACCTTGTACAATGAAGACTCCTAACGTTCCTAAATGAATTCAGAACGCACAGCCCAATGTCAGAACCATCCCCAGAATTTGCTGGCCTTCAACACTAAAATAAGCTGATGGCACTTGTCAAATGATGCTGGAATGTTGGTGGTGGAATAAACTTCCCCTTCCAGGCTGAAAAGAACATCTACTGAGGTTCTTACAACGTATTTAGAATGTAGTAGACCGACACTTTCCTCCTGGGTTCATGCAGGTTCCTCCACTCTGGTGTGTTCAGTTCGGTCTTCACGTAGATGCCAGAGATTTCAAATCCCAGTTCGAAATGGGACAGGTTCTTCAATAATAACATCCTGCACCAAACCTTGAGCCATGGTAGCCACAAATACTGCTCGTCACAACCTGCTATTCATCAAGAAGCAAAGAAGATGATCATCAAGACTTCTGTCTTTCTACAGATGTCAGGAAACCCTAATAATGGCCTACAAAGGCAAATAGCTTGGCTTTCCGACCCAACGGTTGGCTAACCACAGCTGCGGGTGTATGCACACATGGATGGGTGATATGTGTGCATGTACCTGGTGGAATATCAGCGCCTGGCTGATGTAGCCCCAGCTGCTGGTAGGACTGAGGTAATGAATTAGCAGGAGCAGGAGCAGCATGAAGGCGATGCTGGCCGACGCGTAGATGGCGTTGATGAGGAACATCATGACTGCACAGCCCAGGATGCCCAACACGCACGTGTGCCACGTGAAGTAGCGGAAGGTTGGTCTGAGGAGATCGAAACAAGGAGCAACGTGACTGGAAAATTGTAATAAACTAAACATAAATCTCGTGTTTAAGGTGGACTGATTGGTCGGCGTTCCTTTAATAATTCACATCACATTTTATTCTCTCTCTCTCTCTCTCTTTGCTCTCTCACTTTTGATAATCCAGAGCAATTACATTAAAAGCCATCAGATCTGTCCCCCTCTCTCTCTCTCTCTCTCTCTCTCTCTCGCTCGCTCGGCCACTCTCTTTATAAGTGCCGTGTCGTCCAGTGATGTCACCCTGCTGATGTCAGCAAAAAGAAAGTTCTGTGGCTGCCAAAGTAACCTCTGAACACACACACACACACACACACACACACACACTCTGTTATTAGATCTATGATAGCATGTGTGACTATAGAAAAGCACTTACAGAAAAGAATTTGACCCATCAGTGAGTCTGAATTATTTTTATAACGAGCTGTTAATTGTGATTAATTAATTAATTAACCAGAGTGATGAACCAGAATACAAAAGTAAGTTCAATCTGAATGGCTGAAAAGAAAACATGCCAGTAGGTGGACTGGCACTCTGGAGGTGTGAGTGGATGTGGATATGTGGATGAATGAATGGATGAATTTACATGTAACTGTATTAAAGCAGGGCGGCACGGTGGCTCGGTGGGTAGCACTGTCGCCTCACAGCAAGAAGGTCCTGGGTTCGATCCCCAGGTGGGGCGGTCCGGGTCCTTTCTGTGCGGAGTTTGCATGTTCTCCCCGTGTCCGTGTGAGTTTCCTCCGGGAGCTCCGGTTTCCTCCCACAGTCCAAAAACATGCAGTCAGGTTAATTGAAGACACTGAATTGCCCTATAGGTGAATGTGTGTGTGTAGGTGTGTGTGTGTTTGTCTGCCCTGCGATGGACTGGCGCCCCGTCCAGGGTGTTACTGTGTGCCTTGCGCCCATTGAAAAGCTGGGATAGGCTCCAGCAAACACCCCCATGGCCTACTTGGATAAGCGGTTAAGAAAGTGAGTGAGTGTATTAAAGCAGTTGAAGCCTAGCGGTTAAGGTAGTGGACTAGTGCGCAGAAGGTCGCTGGTTCAAACCCCACCACTGCCCGGTTGCTGCTGTTGGGCCTTTGAGCAAGGCCCTTAACCCTCAATTGCTCAGACTGTATACTAAGTCGCTTTGGCTGTGCAGAATGAGGTCCAATCCTCACATCTGGTCACTGACTGTTAATTTAGCATGTTCTCTACATGACTGCATGTTTTTCCTAGCAACACTCACATGCAAAAGGTGGATTGGCAGTGTCGTGTTGTGTTTTCGTGCAGCGTTTGACCCTCGACCCTGACCAGGATGAATTAATGAATGATGAATCATAATTAAACTGGATTTAAAGAGGACTGGTGCAAAACACACACACACACACACACACACACACACACACACACACACACACACACACACACACACACACACCCTAGTGTTTTCTTCTGAGCCAATACACACCCAAAGGAGAAGTCTGGAAACTGCAGGTAGGAGCTGATAACCAGTAGCCACATACACACACACACACACACACACACCGTGCTGATGCCAGGTTCAACTTAGCTGTGTTAATCACTGCAAGAGTCTCAGAGGTCCCGTCGCTAAATAGCTTTTAATTTATCTCGCTTCTGTAGACATGACGAACAAAACAACAAGTAATAACAAAACAGCAGAACACGCCCCGGCGCACAGAAAGCATCCGCTAAAGCAATCAAGCAGCACAGACCACGCCCACTCTGTACTTTCAGCCAATCACAGTCGCCCAGGAGAGCGCATCGGCCAATGGACGGGCTCTCCAACAGTACACAGTCAGTCACACACACACACACACACACACACACACCTGATCTACCTGTTTAACCTTTACAACAAACACTTTCAGTTTATCGTTAATTACCTGAAATATCCCTACGTGGCCGAAAAACTTATGGACGCCCTTTTATGATGAGTAACAAACATCACTCAAGGGTGCCGAGCAACCTCTAAACACAAGCACTGGAGATAGAAGAGAGTCCATCTGTGAAAACGTCCAGCTCATTGCCAGGGTCACTCACTACAGAGTTCCAAACTGCCTCTGAAAGTAACAGCAGCACATGAAACTGAAGTAGTGCAGTTGGACTCCAGAGCAAAGAATCATCCAGTCAGAACATACAAACAAATCATATCAGGAGAACACCAATGAGGTATAAACTGTGAAGTATGGTGGAGGATGAAGGCTGCACTGTATCTATCGCTCAGCGTTCGGGACGGACGTACCTGAAGTTGGGTGCAGACGCCCATTCCAGAGCCAGACAGGCCAGATCGACTGCAGCGTAAACCAGCAGGAAGAAGATGGTCACAATACTGGCTATGGTGTTCAACTTCCCCGAAAATAACACCAACTACAGAGAGAGAGAGAGAGAGAGAGAGAGAGAGAGAGAGAGAGAGAGAGAGAGAGATGAGAGTGGGATTAGTGGTGAAGGCAGTAACTCCAGTATTTAATTAATTGCTCATTCATAGAAAGTTCAAAGTCACCTACAAAACCTCACACACACACACACACAGAGTATATACTACTCACAGCTGCACACACACACACACACACACACACACACACACACACACGTATATGGTACACACACAGATGCACACACACACACAGACACACACAGGTATATAGTACACACACAGATGCACACACACAGACACACACACGTATCTAGTACACACACAGATGCGCACACACACAGACACACACACGTATATAGTACACACACAGATGCGCACACACACACACACACACGTATATAGTACACACACAGATGTGCGCACACACAAACACACACACACATATATAGTACACACACAGATGCACGCACACACACACACGTATATAGTACACACACAGACACACACACGTATAGAGTACACACACACACACACACACACACACACACACACACACACGTATAGAGTACACACACAGATGCACACACACACACACACACACGTATATAGTACACACACAGATGTGCGCACACACAAACACACACACATATATAGTAAACACACAGATGCACGCACACACACACACGTATATAGTACACACACAGACACACACACGTATAGAGTACACACACACGTATATAGTACACACACAGATGCACACACACACACACACGTATATAGTACACACACACACACACGTATATAGTACACACACAGATGCGCGCACACACACACACACACACGTATATAGTACACACACACACACACGTATATAGTACACACACAGACACACACACGTACAGATGCACACACACACTTATAGTACACAAACAGATGCACACACACACAGACACACGTATATAGTACACACACAGATGCGCGCACACACACAGGCATGCATACACGGACATGGATACACACGTATACGCAAGCACACACTCACACACACACAGGCAAGCATATATATACACACACAGGCAAGCATACACAATTTTATATAAATATACACACACACGTACACACACACGTATATCATACACACACGGATACACACTCACACATTGGCATGCATACACACACGAATATACACACAAAGGAACGGATACACACATATACACACACACAGGCATGCATACACGCACATGGATACACACTCACACATTGGCATGCATACACACACGAATATACACACAAAGGAACGGATACACACATATACACACACACACAGGCATGCATACACGCACATGGATACACACGTATATGCAAGCACACACACACAGACAAGTATACACACACATATACACATGCACATGAATACACACATACATGCAGTGGCACATACACATGTACACATGTACACACACACACACACACACACACACACACACACACACACACACACACACACACACACACACACACACACACACCGGTTCATCCTGGTCTGAGTTGCAGTAGGTCTAGTGCCCAGATGAACCACATGGACAAATCACACCTGGGTCAGGGTGCCAACCTCATTACAGAGCAACTCACTCACTCAGACAATTTATAGCTGCCAATCCACTTACTGCACGTTTTAAGGTGCCACTGTTAACACTTAAAAACATCTGGGTGAATAAATGAGTGGACGAGTACACGGGTGAGTAAGTGAGTAGTGCTGAATCAGCTCTCATTCATCACTGCGGTCTAAAAGCTTCTCCCAGTGCTTTATGGGTATTTAAATTTCCTCTCGGATCAGAGCTGCGGCTTCCAGACAGAACGTCACCACCTCAACAACTCAGATGTTTAACCAGGCGGAGAAAAGCATCACACACGCCGCTGTAGTTCAGACAGTTTCACGGATTGTACAGAGTGTATTGCGGTGTTAAGCTGCAGAATTACGCATCTACTACGGCTGATCGTCACGTGTAGGTTGTTTACCTGAGGCAGTGGTAGTGGCAAACAAATACAGTGACGGGGAAACAAGCGTCAAACCACTTCAATTTTAATCTAATGCCAGTGAAAACCTCAAATTCACTTATTGTGACTTACAAATGTGTTTGCTTTGCATCCCAGGTTGTTAGGGTGTTGCTAGGTGGTTGTTAAGGTATCTCAGTTGGTTGGTAGTTTGATGCTTAGTGGTCGTTTTTGCATCCCTGAAAACTGGTAGAGAGTAGCTAGGTGGTAGCTATTGCATCTCTAAAGGATCCTTATTGCTTATATCCAGATGGTTGCTAGTAGGTTGCTAGGTGGTTGTTAAGGTATCTCAGGTGGTTGGTAGTTTGTTTCTAAGTGGTCAATTTTGCATTCCAGGAGGTTGGCAGAGCGTAGCTAGGTGGTAACTATTGCATCTCTAAGGGATCCTTCTTGCATCCCAGGTGGTTGCTAGGTGGTTGTTAAGACACCTCAGGTGGTTGGTAGTTTGATGCTTAGTGGTCGTTTTTGCATCCCTGAAAACTGGTAGAGTAGCTAGGTGGTAGCTATTGCTGCTCTAAGGGATCCTTCTTGCATCCCAGGTGGTTCCTAGGTGGTTGTTAAGACACCTCAGGTGGTAGCTATTGCTGCTCTAAGGGATCCTTATTGCTTATATCCAGGTGGTTCCTAGTACGTTGCTAGGTGGTTGCAAGGATGTTGCTTCTGCATTCATTCTTTCCTACTTAAAAGAAAATCTCACCCAATCAACCCACTGAACACCTTTGGGATGAATTGGAATAACAGCAATGCCTGATTCCCACAGACACGGTCCAAAAGCCTTTTGGAAAGCCTTCCCAGAAAAGTGGAGCCTGTTACAGTCACAAACATGAGGCACAATTCCATAATTCAGCACGTAGTTTTGGAATGAGATGGCCGACCAGTTCATGATCAGGTGTCCACATACTTTCGGCCACGTAGTGAATAATCAGTTCTGCGAGTTCTGTTCTGGATTCATCTCACAGTGCTTGTACAAACGTGAACGAATTCTGCTCTAATCTTCAGCCTAATAGTGCAGATGAGGCGCAATGACGGAGCATTAAAGCGTAACGATTCAGCTCTGTGTGTGTGTGTGTGTGTGTGTGTGTGTGTGTGTGTGTGTGTGTGTGAGTCTTCCAGGTCATGTCACCGTGTTCTCTGCGCTTAATGGAATTACCGAACTATTCAGGACTGA
Organism: Trichomycterus rosablanca; assembly: GCF_030014385.1. Lineage (NCBI taxonomy): Eukaryota > Metazoa > Chordata > Actinopteri > Siluriformes > Trichomycteridae > Trichomycterus > Trichomycterus rosablanca. The sequence continues at coordinate 26,719,194 of NC_086007.1, forward strand.
ACTCCTTACCATCATAACCACTTTCCACCTGGGGCAGAAAGACGGAGCGACGTATTATTGAAACGGCGGTGAAGGAGACCACTACCCTCAATAAAGCTCTGACACGTCAGTGAAGGACAACGTTTGTCTGCTCTGCACAAAGTCTAATGAGTTTCTAATCACACAACAGCCACTGATTCATTTGAGTGATGGCTAACACGTGCTTCCTTTTAGACATACTGTAAGAAGTCACTTCTCAGCCCTGCTTGATAACACCACGCCTTCATTCCGGATGAGTTCATCATTACTACAGAGCAGAGCGCCCCCTTGTGTCTGTGTGTGCTCGTTTAGGTTGTGCTGATAATCAGAACCAAGTCTGATGTTCTGGATTGGGTTGGATTATGAAGAAGCTCCGGACCAGTGCACACTGGTAGATCGCGCCCCATTCAAACAGGTCATCGTGATATCGTGACATGAAATGCGTCCACTGTTTCTTTCATTTGCGGTTCGTTAGCATAGCTACGCCTCAGCCCGCCTACAGCGCCGCGAATCTAGAACGTTTTCATTCATCAGAAGCCAGTTTGCACCATTTTTGCATTTTTCCTTTTTGTAATCTGCACTGTTTGTGAGATGAGGGCGCAACCAAGCACAGAGAAACCAAGCAGCACAGACGCTGTTACGTTCATACGTGGAAGAAGCTGCCGGAGAGATTTGAACCCGACAATCTGACATTCATATGTCTGGACGATTTTGGAACTTGCTGGCTGAAAATGTGCCGCATATTGACAGCATTTTTTGGATCCTACTTGTGTGTCTAAATATGGGTCCACCCTTACTGATGACCACTTGGAAGCTGCTTGAGAATCAGAATCAGCAGCTGCTGTCCAGATACATAAACCTGACCGACACCATTCAGAGTGGATCATTAAAATAAGATCAGTGTGATTGTTCAGTCTGTTGCCCTGTAATGCTAAATATATATTTATATCCACCAATCAGCGTTTGAAGACCCCGCCCACATATTGGCACTGCCAATTATGCCCGCTAGATGGCGCCCAGCTGACCGGTGGCAACGCTGAGTTTAGAATCTCGATGCTGGTGTGACATTAAGTTGCTTTTATCCAAAGTGACTTCCAGTACTGCAACAGTATATTGTCTAAGCAATTGAGGGTTAAGGGCCTTGCTTAAGGGCCCAACAGTGGCAACCTGGCAGTGGTTGGGGCTTGAACCGGTGACCTTTCGATTACTAGTCCAGTTCCTTAACCACTAGGTTACAACTGCCCTACTGCCCTGCCCTAGTGTGCCAGCGAAATATCCTTCTGCACCACCTGGGCGCCGCCCTGTAATGCTGAATATCAGTATGATCAAAACGATGAGGCAAGCCACAAAAGTATGGACACCCCTGCTCCAGACCCTCAAAAGCATGAGCAGCTCGTGAACCCGGTCAGCACGAATCGTCCCGCTAGTTCAGGATCTAACGGCTCGAAGGAACGTGTGTGATGTTCGGTGGAGTCGGTGGAGTCGCTTTTTCTTTAAAGCGGCACGAGTGTGGCATCAGCTTTCACCCCACGTCGTCTCGCACATTTTACACGGCGTGTATTACGGACCACCTCCGGGGCCGTCACGGTCACGTGACCTTTTTTAAAGCGTTCTTGTTTTCTTTTTGCTTGCGGTCGGAGACGTTCTCACAAACGCTGTCGGTACTGAAACGACGGAAGCCACGGGTAAGTATTATTTTCCGAAATAGCCGTGTTCTCACTCTGCACCGCTTTGAAGGAGAAGAAACGTACAAATGTAAAAAGAGAAAGCGGAGACGTGGATCTGGATCTGGAGAGCACAGAAGCCCTAATGAATAAAGAACATCAGGTCCCATCTAGCATCTCACTGCCTCATTTCATTCATTCATCGCTCGCTCGTTCTCTTCTCTCACCTGCACCAGGAACCAGGAGATGAGAACCGAGACCCAGGGGTTCCCACCGCCCGAGGTCTTCTTAGCAGGGGAGAGGACTTTACCTGCGGAAAGAGAGCGAAAAAAGACGAGAATAAAATAAAAACTAAGTATAAGAGGCGACCTCAGTGCTGCGTGTGCTAGTGCCAGAGTCGACTTGTTCTTTTACAAAAGAAAAAGTTTTATATATATATATACAGTACAGGCCAAAAGTTTGGAGACGCCAGTCAAAAGTTTGGACACACCTTCTCTTCAATGTTTTTTCTTGATTATTTTTATTTTCTACATTGTAGATTAATACTGAAGACATCCAAACTATGAAGAATTATGTAGTGAACCAAAAAGTGTTAAACAAACCAGAATATGTTTTATATTTTACCAACTCTACCTCTGCACAACCCAACTGATGGTCTCAAACACATTAAAAAAGCAACAAATTCCAAAAATTCATTCTAGACAAGGCACAAACATTCATTGAAAACCATTCCAGGTGGAAACCTAATAAAGCTGGTTGAGAAAATTTCAAAGAGTGTGCAAATCTGTCATTACAGCAAAAGATGGCTACTTTGAAGAATCTAAAATATAAAACATATTCTGGTTTGTTTAACACTTTTTTGTTTACTACATAATTCCATATGTGTTCCTTCATAGTCTGGATGTCTTTAGTATTAATCTACAATGTAGAAAATTTAAAAAAAATTAAGAATAACCACAGGAATGAGAAGGTGTGTCCAAACTTTTGGCCTGTACTGTATATATATATATATACAGTATATCCACTGTATATACACACATATATACTGATCTACACTCACTGTCCATTTGATCAGCTCCACTTATCATATAGAAGCACTTTGTAGTTCTACAATTACTGACTGTAGTCCATCTGTTTCTCTGCATGCTTTGTTAGCCCCCTTTCATGCTGTTCTTTAATGGTCAGGACCCCCACAGGACCACCACAGAGCAGGTATTATTTAGGTGGTGGATCATTCTCAGCACTGCAGTGACACTGACATAGTGTGTGGATAAAACACCTCACTGTCACTGCTGGACTGAGAATCGTCCACCAACCAAAAACATCCAGCCGACAGCGCCCCGTGGGCAGCGTCCCGTGACCACTGATGAAGGTCTAGAAGATGACCGACTCAAACAGTAGCGATAGATGAGCGATCGTCTCTGACTTTACATCTACAAGGTGGACCGACTAGGTAGGAGTGTCTAATAGAGTGGACAGTGAGTGGACACGGTGTTTAAAAACTCCAGCAGCGCTGCTGTGTGTGATCCACTCATACCAGCACGACACACACTAACACACCACCACCATGTCAGTGTCACTGCAGTGCTGAGAATCATCCACCACCTAAATAATACCTGCTCTGTGGGGGTCCCGTGGGGGTCCTGACCATTGAAAAAAGCATGTAGAGAAACATATGGACTGCAGTCAGTAATTGTAGAACTACAAAGTGCTTCTATATGGTAAGTGAAGCTGATAAAATGGTTGGTCATAATGTTATGGCCCAACACACTCACCGAACAGGTCGTCCCTGGCGAGAGCGTAGAGGATCCGTGACGCCCCGATCAGGTTGCTCATGGCGGCCGACAGGGTGGAAGAGTAGACGCCGATGGTGACGAACGGGTGCCAGACGTTTATATCCCTCAGGAAGCTGTAATCCCTCTGTAACAGCAGTCTGTCAGATACAGACAATCATCAGACAAAAACTCTTTACATTTAAGTACGTCAAGCTCCACCTGGGAATCGAACCCAGGACCTTCTTGCTGTGAGGCGACAGTGCTACCCACCGAGCCACCATGCCACCCCCAATGCTCGGTTGGCGCACTAGACTAGCACACAATCCCAGGTAATGCTATCGACCTGGCAGGGCACCCTAACAGACACAAATGGCTTTTCTCACTATATGCAATACAGAGCAGTTGTAACCTAGTGGTTAAGGTACTGGACTTGTAAGCAGAAGGTTGCTGGTTCAAACCCCACCACTGCCAGGTTGACACTCTTGGCCCCTTGAGCAAGGCCCTTAACCCTCAATTGTCGCTTTGGATAAAAAGTGTCTGCTTAATGCCAAAAATGTACATACTCCACCACTGGCAGGTGAAAAGATGCTGTCGGCTATGTCTAAGGGAGGGCGGGTCGAAAGGGTTCCTCATTACTGCTGCGAGTGCGGCCTCTGCTGGCTGGTCGAGGCGCTGCACAGAGACGGTGAATGATGGAACGCGATACTGATCCCTGTGTGTGAAGGCCTTGTGCAGGTGAAAAGAAGCGGTTGGCTACTACGTGTGTGTCGGCAAAGCTCTCCTCGGTCAGGGTAGGGGTCAGCAGCAGTCGAGGAGATACAACTGGGGAATCGGATATGACAAAACGGGGGAAATATAATAAAAAAGAAGTGCAAGACAGTAGGAGAGGAGAATGAGATGTATAGAAAGTAAAAGCAGTAATTAATCGCTGTACTCTCTCTCTCTCTCTCTCTCTCTCTCTCTCTCTCTCTCTCTCTCTCTCTCTCTCTCTCTGATCCCCTTGTGTCATGCTTTGGGTCGAGCAGTTTTAATAATCATTACAAGCTTATTAATTACTGCTCACACCATCCACACATCTTCATACACACACTTTCTCACATCTGGGGGGTGTCGGTGCACCCTAATAATTAAAAATTGGCTTCATGTGCACCCACCTCAATAAAACAGCCCCCATCATGCATTAAGGAGAACATTTCAGCATTACCATGTATAGAGTAACACACTACACTCTGTGTATTCCTCCACCACTGCTCCTGATACCTCAACCTGTTACAGCAGCATCCAGCCTACTCTTTATCAGACACGACTGTGTTTGTCAGGAGCCTGGCTAGGTTGGTAGCATTAAAATAAGAGCAAGTTTTGATGCTCCTCACCTTCGCTGGAGAACTGAGTCAAAAGTTTACACGCTCTTGAAAATGAGACGTATTTTATAAAAGACTTTGGATTTAAAGGATTTCTGCGACTGTTCTTTTTCTGTGACTGAGTAACTGGAACACAAAACATCTCAGTGCCCATAAAGTCTAATGCAAATATTTGTGAATACACTAATATTGTTCACTGGATTTAAAACATTTAATAAATAGAAACTAAATATTGATGGTGCAATAACTTCTGCATAAGACAGAACTAATAAAATGTACATAGAACAGTTGTTTCTAGCCAAAGTCAGGAAGAAAACCCAGACGGTCAGATGTAATCCAAGAACGTTCATCTGAACAATCTGTTTGTACATCCATTCATCCATCAATCTCTCCGTCTATTCATCAGATCGTTAATCAGCTGACACATCCACCTCCCAAAATATTCATCCACCCCTTCAGTGGAGATCATCTGCTACCACACTGGTTCCTCTGAGCTCCTCAAAGCCGACGTTTCAGCATGAGAGATGCTCAAGAGCACAAAAGCTTAACACAATGAGAGGTTGGAGAGCGTGATGGATGGACTAAAGAAAGAGAAGAAGACAGGGAGAGAGAGACAGAGAGAGAGAGAGGGAGAGATGGTGGTGCATGAGAAGAGTCCTATTGAGACTCTTGGCTGAAGGATCATTAAAGGTAATCAATAGTTAACAAGTTCAGCACAGATCACCAGCGCACTCAATCCATCTCTTTATCCATTAGTCCATCACCATCGCTTGTTCTACTCTCTCGCTCTTCTCCTTATAATCCAATTTTGTAAACTGATACAGTCTCGTGGTGGATGGATGCTCACTGGGTGGAGTCTCAGTCCCACTCCCACTGTTTTTTCTCCAATTCCTTTATTAGTCCATCTATAAATACAACTGCCATGCATCCGTTCAGCCATTCATCCATTCAACCATCCATCCATTCAACCATCCATCCATTTACCCATCCATCCATCCGTCTATGAACTCATCCTTCCACCCATCCATCCATCCATCCATCCATTTACCCATTCATCCATCCACCCATCCGTCTATCAACTCATCCATTCATCCTTCCAAATATCCACCCACCCATCCATCCGTCTATCAATTCATCCTTCCACCCATCCATCCAACCTACCCACCCACCTGTCTATCAACTCATCAATTCATCCTTCCACCCATCCATCCTTTCATCCACCCACCCATCCATCTGTCTATCAACTCATCAATATATCCTTTCAGCCATCCATCCATCCATCCATCCATCCTTTTATCTACCCATCAATCAACCAATTTATCCAATTACCAAGCCAATGACACATCCACCCATGGATTCATCCATCTCCACATTCATCCACCCACCATGCATCCACCAATCCCTTAGTCCTTTAACTGTCCATCTAAATGATTATCCACCACCATCCACTATTTATTCTCCTCCACTGTGGAGATCTGAATACTGGATTCCAGTCTTATCAACCTCAGTGGGCGCCCTAAAAACAAGGTTGGACAGTGCCGCGAAAACAGCAACTCCTACTGTGCATGTAAAGTTTCAGCACAAGTGGTGGAGGAATACAAAGAGTGTAGTGTGCTCCTCCATTGTCTAGTGAATTTTTCATAAAATAAAAACAATGTGCGCTTAGATTTTTATGACTTTTATGATAAAAATCAATTGTTTAATCAGTAATAAAACACTCGAGGTTGTGTGTTATTGTAAAACCATCCCGGCTGTAATGATCTCCAATACTTCAACTCGAATCCCAGTCCTTTCTTGTGTTATTTTCATTATTCAATACTCTGATGTTGGCCACGTTACTCAGCCCAAATCCATCCAACCGTACAGTCAAGTATCAATGAACTCATCACCAGTCTACGCTTCTATTCACCCAGTATCACCTCCCAACCTCCATTCTTCTGTCCTGCCTGTGTTTTTGTTTCTCCTCCGAGTTGCTCTTTTCTCCTCACTTCAGAGGAAGCGCGGAACACAGAGAGATGGACAGAACAAGAGCGAGAGAAAAAAGCAGAAGCCAGAGTCCAATTCTCTGCAGCCGTCTGATAGCGGGGCATGAAGACAGGGAGAGCCAGAAACAAAAAGGACGAGGGAACAGGGACCGGGCGGCGGCGGAGGACTCGGCATGGAGAGGAGAGAGAGCTGGAGGTTTCAGATAGTCGAACAAAAGCAGGATGGCAGATTTGGATTAATACAATTACACCCTGACTCTGTGATGAATACATGAACACACACACGTGATGAATTAGCCTTTACTACATTAGAATGAACTGAAACACACACACAATTTAAAACATTAGACAACTAAGATCAGTTAAATCTTTATATTTTATCATATCTAAACCTAGAAGTGGCACAATATGGACCGGTGATACCGCGGTGCCTGCATGGTTCACTCAACTCCCAAAAATCAATGAGCCATGAACTCGGAGATGCAGAACTTCTGTAAAATGCAGCCTGGCGAATATCATCAAATCTACCCTGCTTGATACAGACCCAGTGACCCAGAGATGTCACTGGTCCAGTTTCAGAACTCTTTTATCCTCATTGACGGTTCTAAGTAAAAAAATAATGTGTTTTTTTTAAGTGTGAGTTCCTCTTTAATCAGATCTCAAAAGTCAAAACAGCACCAGCAAAAAGGGAACAGTGGGGTGCAAGTGCATCCATCCAGACTCCAACACATCCACCATTCAAAGAGATTGTATATTAAAGCATTACGGGTGTAAAGATAGAGTCTATACAGATATAAAAGCAGCCACTTATCTGGGAAGGCTTTTCACAAGATTCTGGAGTGTGTCTGTCGATATTTGTGGCCATTCGGTTGAAATGACAGGGCTTAATGTTTCAATTAATGGCAAAGATGCATAGAGACAGAAAACATGTAAGAGTCTTCCACAATACTGGATATATAATAATAATAATAATAATAATAATAATAATAATAATTGTAAATAACTGATTTTATAGAATTATAAGCACTGGATTTGGGTGAAACGTCTGAACATGATCATTTGGAAGCGTGTCCACATAGTTCTGGCCATACAGTGTGTGTGTGTGCCACCTAGAAGCCTAATACAGCTCCAAAAATGCAAAATGTCTCAATCACTACTTTTATTAGTACTGGGTGGTTGGGTGGTGGAGCAGTCTAATACGCTTGCACACCAGTACGGAGTGTTTGGACTCGCCTGTTAGAATCTCAGCAGAGCTACCGACCTGGCCGGGCTTCCACGCAGACACTATTGGGCGTGTTTGATAAAGGGAAGGTCAAATCGGGTGTCTTTCCACCGGGTGTGTGTAGGTTGGGTCACATGGAGGCTAGCATGGCTCTTCGTATGCAATACGGCTCTGTGTGGGAACCCAAGACTGGCAGGTGACAAGAAGTGGCCTCAGAGGACACAATCAGGAATTAGAAATGACTAAATTGAGCTAAAGGGGGGAAATGAATGTGAGGTACACAGATGTAAGTATACTGTGAGAATGACGGTTCTTTTGTTCTACATTTTTGTTGCCCCGTGTGAGGACCAGAGGTAAAAACCCCCCACATCTGTTTTTCTTTCTCATAGACGACGTGTAACATCAGCTTCTATATCACAACCTGATTGCTCCTCATCAGATCCATCTCATTCTGTCTGAAAACCCAAATCCGCACATACAGGACGGCAGAAGTAATAAGACGTTTCTATTACGGTTTGATTAGAGTGTCAGAACGGCGCTGAACTGATTCATAATAAACTTCAGACGCGGAATTTCAGTGGAAATCAGAATCTGAGACCCGACTCCAGTTTATCCAGGTTTAATCTCGGGTTTTAGTCCCTTGATTAGGTTTAACTTTGGGATTAGTAACATTAATAATTGTAATCTTGTGTTTTGGTCCCTTGACTACCAGTGTAGTAACATAACATTAGGTTTAATCTTAGGTTTTAGTCCCTGGATTAGATTTAATCCTTAGTTTTATTGCCTTGACTAAGTTAAATCTTGGTTTGTAGTCCCTGAATTAGGTTTAATATTGGGTTTTAGTCCCTGGATTAGGTTAAATCCTGGCTTTTAGTCCCTGGATTAGGTTTAATATTGGGTTTTATTGCCTTGATTAGGTTTAATCTTGGGTTTTAGTCCTGGATTAGGTTTAATATTGGGTTGTAGTGCCTTGATCAGGTTTAATCTTGGGTTTTAGTCCTGGATTAGGTTTAATATTGGGTTTTAGTGCCTTGATTAGGTTTAATATTGGGTTTTAGTCCTTTGATTAGGTTTAATATTGGGATTTAGTGCCTTGATTAAGTTTAATCTTGAGTTTTAGTCCCTAAATTAGGTTTAATATTGGGTTTAGTCCCTGGATTAAGTTAAATCCTGGCCTTTAGTGCCTTGATTAGGTTTAATATCTGGTTTTAGTCCTTGGATTAAGTTAAATCCTGGCTTTTAGTGCCCTGATTAGATTTAATATTGGGTTTTAGTCGTAGATTAGGTTTAATATTGGGTTTTAGTCGTAGATTAGGTTTAATATTGGGTTTTAGTGCCTTGATTAAGTTTAATCTTGCAGGATTGAATTTAAGGAAATCGCTAATAGATGGTGACCTTACAATTAACACTAAATTGCTTATTGTTCGCTAGACAGCCGATATTATGTGGACACCTCATCACAGACTTCCTGAACGTCCAGTTTGTGTCCGTAACAGCCTCTACTCTTCTGGAAAGATCTTCCAAAGATCAACATCCCTATTAAATGTTCACGAGGATTGAGATCAGTGCGCTGTGCAGGCCACCAAGTCCTCAAACGTTGTCATAAACCTATTAGAATCCAAGTTTAATCAATAGAAGGGGTGTCCACATACTTTTGGCCACATAACGTGTGTGTGAGACCTTGTAGATGGATGTTAAATCCAGATGTAGACACTGCCATCTTCTGGTAAACTTGGTTATTACCAGTAAATGATCCAACCAGACCACATAAGTGATGGGAGGATGGTTCGATCATTAGACTGTAATCACTCCTCATTCAGGGTGATCTTCTCACCATGAAGACCAGTAGATGATCCCAACTGAACCTGGCGTCTGAACATTCAGAACCTCTGCTGGTTAAACACTGACTGATGGATTTAATAAAATCCTCACATTTTAGAATTTTTAATCATTTATCTCAGTTAATCGAGTCAAATTGTTCTTGTTCTTTTGCCCGAACCGTCTCATCAAACTGCAGATCTCTACACCACCTACTCACTCCCACACAGAGGGGTGTTCTGATTTATAAACACATCGGGACACAACAGTAGGTTTAATCTTTGATTTTAGTCCCTTGATCAGCAATGTAGTGACATGACAGGTTTAATCTTGGGATTTAGTCCCTTGATTGGGTTTAACTTTGGGATTAGTTCCTTGAATCATTTTAATCTTGTGTTTTACGCCATTGAATACCAGTGTAGTAACATAACATTAGGTTTAATATTGGGATTTAGTCCCTGGATTAGGTTTAATCCTGGGTTTTATCACCTTGATTAGGTTTAATCTTGGGTTTTAGTCCCTTAATTAGGTTTAATATTGGGATTTAGCCCTTGGATTAGGTTTAATCCTGGATTGTATTGTTTTGTTTAGGTTTAATATTGAGTTTTAGTGCATTGATAAGGTTTAATCTTTAAGGTTTAATTTAGGGTTTTAGTCCATGGATTAGGTATAATACTGGGATTTAGTCCCTGGATTAGGTTTAATATTAGGTTTTATTGCCTTGATTAGGTTTATTATAGGGTTTTAGTGCCATGAAAAGGTTTAATCTTGGGTTTAAGTCCTGGATTAGGTTTAATCCTGGGTTTTATTGCCTTGATTAGGTTCAGGTTAGATTAGGTTGGGACACTGTTATCCAAATTAGGTGATGCAATTCAATAGTTTGAAGCAGCAACCTTCCAGTCATTAGTCCAGAACCTTAAATGCTAACTGGGTGGGGTACCAAGCATACAGAGCAACAGATGAGCTACATTCAGTAATTGTATACCCACAAAGGTCATCTATGTGGTGGGTGTAGATCATAAAATCATAAATGAATGTATGGTGCCAGTAAATGTATGTACATTTACAGTAAACCTGGATTTAAATAGTTAATGTTAGTAGTTTAAAGGTGAAAAACGAAACCATATGCAAACTACCAGTTTATACCCATTTTTATATTTAAAAAGAGGAAGTCTGGTGCATCCAGCCTCAGCTCCACTCACCACACTTTCAGTTCTGTCACCACATTTAACCCAAACACAACGATCAGCACCAGATTTGATACCCAGCACGTCCCTCTCACTTCAGCTTCTGTACCAGCTTCCTCACGCTTACTAGAACTGATCGAATAACTGTGATGATGAACTAGGTATCAGCGCTGACACATGATGGATCTGTAGTGACACCTGATCATTCTGTAGCAGCGTATAAGTAACAACACACGATGGATCAGTTATGATGATCAGTGAAGGAACTGGACAAATAATCAGAAGGTTCCCGGTTCAAGCTTTACCACCACCAGGTTGCCATTGTTGGGCCCCTGAGCAAGGCTCTTGACCCTCAACTGCTCGTGTCCAGTCATAATTGTAGGTATAACTGTATCAGATTAGGCAGTGTACTGTATATACAGTGATTTTGGGGGAAGGTGGGGTGCATTTCCCCCCCATTACGCTGGCTAAGGAGAGCCAGACTATCATGCACCCGCTATGCCACTCATGACGGTTGCTTCTTTTCACCCACCATCGGGTAAAAAGAAGAGCCGTATTGTGCATGTAGAACTATCAAAAACTCGTGCAGGCGCATCGAGCAGCCAGCAGAGGTCGTGTTTCTGCAGCAGAAATAAGGAACCCTGTGAACATTTCCTCCGATTGTGCCCAGCAAGGTCGACAGCACAGCTGAGCTTTAAACTTAAGAGCTTGACAGTGGTGGGGAAGCTACTTCATCTGGTCTTTAGATAAACAAACAAACAAACAAACACCACAAAACCATTCTGCACTGAATTTTATACTCATCTGTACTCAAGTGTGTAGAATTAAAGTTAGCTCTAAAGTGTTCAGAAGAGAAGCTGAGCTCAGACCCGCACAGCCGAGAGCACCGCCAGCTTCAGCAGCAATCCCACCACTACAGACACGCCCGCTTTGAAGAATTTATAAAGAATAAGCCAGGTCAATATAAAGAAGAACAAAGTGGAACATGAAAGCAGATCCGGACGAGGAGACGTTCCCCGAGGAGCCACTCGCTTTCAAAAACCAACATAATTCAGTACCACGGGGTTCAAAACTTCACCCAACTCGCCAACGTACATTCAGTTCTGCTCTAAAGTTTCCACTTCTCTGTACCAGTTAATACACCGTCAACCACACACTTATACATACACTAGAAATGGCCAAAAGTATGCGGACACCCTTAAAATGTTATAGGATTTCATTCATTCATTTTCCTATCCGCTTATCCAATCAGGGTCGCGGGGGGGGGTGCTGGAGCCTATCCCAGCTTTTCAATGGGCGCAAGGCACACAGTAACACCCTGGATGGGGCGCCAGTCCATCGCAGGGCACACACACACACACCCATTCACTTATATAGCAATTCAGTGTCTCCAATTAACCTGACACGGGGAGAACATGCAAACTCCGCACAGATACGACCTGGACCGCCACACCTGGGGATCGAACCCAGGACCTTCTTGCTGTGAGGCGACAGTGCTACCCACTAAGCCACTGTGCCGCCCTATAGGATTTCAGACAGCCGCGTATCACATGTTGAGCTAAGTGCTGGTACGACCTGGAGAAGGAATGTACGTGAACATGTGATGGACGTGTGATAGACGTGTGATGATCATGTGACTGGTCTCCCAGTACAACAGGGCACACACAGTGAAAGCAATTCCAGGGACAACAACGTGCCAATTCATCAGAAACACTCACACAGCAATGCAGAGTGAACCATTAACACAGCGTGCACTTCTCTCCGGACATTTCCACCGCCCGCCCTCCCCCAAACACCCCAGGCACACTGTGGCCTGGTCACTCATGTCCACAGCGAGCTGCAGAGAAGAGCTACACCTGATTCCACTCGTAACCGACTTACAATTATGACTGAACACGATTGTTTTTGAGCAATTGAGGGTTAAGGGCCTGGCTCAGGGGCCCAACAGTGGCAACTTGGTGGGGGTGGGGATTGAACCAACAACCTTCTGATTACAAGATTCATCAGTTCAAGTGTTTTTTTTTGTATCAAACAGTCATGGACAATTTAGCATCTCCGGTTCACCTGACTGCACGTCTCCCGGAGGAAACCCACACAGACACGGGGAGAACATGCAAACTTCACACACCTGGGAATCGAACCCTGGAACCCTT